>NW_024429197.1:30977497-31214997 GCF_017639785.1 Mesocricetus auratus | reverse complement strand
ACGCAGGTGCAGAGGACCCTTTGAAAAACAGACCCCCGGGCACTTAGGCACTGTTTCTGCTCTCTTTCTGGCTCTTCTTCCTCTCCGCTCTCCTCTCTTTCTGCTCTTTTTGCTCTCTTCCCACTGTTCCCCTGGGCAGACAGGACTTTTCCTGTTTCCCTCTTCTCTTCTGTCCTCTCTGTCTCTGTTGTCTCTTTTCTGCGTTTCTCTTTCCTCCCCCCACTCCCCTTTCTAATAAAATTTCTCACGTAAACCCTGCCTGGCGTGTTTGTCCCTCCGCCTCGGTCACCCTGCCACGCCATGGAATCCACCATAGTCCCCCATTCAAGGTTCCCCTTTGAGCTTTATCCTAACGGGCCATTCTGGAAACCAAAGTCTTAGAGCAAGAGTGGAAAGCAAGCCACGCCCATCCTGTAGCACAGGTAAGTGTGGGCCTAGATGTTGCTTGAAACCTACCCTAAGTCTACCCAGGATTTCCCAAGCAACAGTTAACCACCAGTAGGCTGGAAAGCAAGGCATTTTGAGGGGTTGAAGGTATATCAGGGAGCTCTGAGCTTTACGAGTAAGAGAAGGAAATCTCTCAGACTGCTGGGAGCCCCGTCTCCTCTGCTGCCATGGAGAAGCTGGCAGGAGTAGGGACTCTGGGCTGCTCTGCACAGAAGTGCTCATTCCCGTCTCTTTGAAAAGGACAGGACTGAGAGCAAGGTCACAAGCTGATCCAGCTGGGACCAGAACCTGTCTCTTCATTGGCACCTGTGTCTGGCTTCCTCTGCGCACTGCGTAGTCCCCCGCCCTCTCCTTTCTGGTCACTTGCCTGGAAGGCAGCCACGCTGTGTATCTCTCACCTGTCCCCACCCACCTCCACCACAGCCTCCAGCCGCTGCTCGCCTGACTGGCTCTAATGAGATTACAGATGTCCAGCGACACAGGCAGGTTAATTCCCTCTGGATTAGAGGTCAGGCCAGGCCACAAGCGGGAGCAGAAAGGAATCTCCCTCTGAGATGCTGTGTGATGATGGTTGAAAAGTTTCTACACCCCAATAAACCTCTCCACCAACGCGGCAATCCAAATCAAACCGAATTAGAAAAAGCCCATGTTTAATGGATACAACTCTCCCAGACGGCCTTCCAGCCCCCAGAGAGGAGATGGGAAAGGGAGACCAGAAAAACCATGAGTCTATTTTCTGGGAGGCAGTTTAAATACCCTGTGGGAGTGGTCTTGCACATCTCTGGGGAAGAGGTCATCGTTTGGTGGGCTTTCTGAGTTGCAGCAGGGTTTGGAGAGAGAGAGGGGAGGGGCTTAGGTGGAACTTCCACCATAACACCCAGACTCTTTGGGTATACGGATGCCCGGGGCTGGGGTGAAGCTTCCACCATAACAATGGTTCCAGACATGGTCACTGCTTAGCAAACTATTTTGCGATTACCCTCACGTATATTCCCTCTGGCTAGATGCTATTATCATCTCTGTTTTATGAGTAGGGAGACTTAAATGGAGTGAGAGGAAGTGGTTTCACAGATCACTCAGCTATCGAGGAGCAGACCTGGGTCTCAAACGCAGATCTCCCGTGCTTTACCATCTTAAAAATAGGAAGCCTGGGCGCCTTAAACCTGGTCAAAGGCCTGTGGCTGGAGAGGCCATAGACCCTGTTGGGGTGGGGCCCTATTATTGTTGTTTTGCTAGACAGTTCTGTTAAACTGCGTTCTAAGAAGTTGTGCTTACTGCATTGTCAGCCTCAGTCACAGAGGCTTCTCCTCCCAGAGGGCTGCAGTGGCAGTATGGCTGCCCCACATGCCGAGGAGTGACTGGCCCTAAATGGGACATCCCGGGAGAGAGGGCAGAGAGACTGTAAGAGTAGTGACACTCCCTCTTCTGGATGCGACACCAGGGACACTGCACTCACGCAAGAGTCCACAGCAGCTGTGCTTGCTCCACGAGACCTGCTGCTGGTCAACAACTCCAGCCTGGATGGGGGAGGGGCTTGTGAGTTCCACCCCCAGCTGAGGAGGAGCCAGTGGCTACTAGTGGCTGCTGAAGGAAGGGGTATCCCCACTCCCCCCCTGGAGTATGGCAGCCGGTAGGTTGTCCATGCTCATGCAGGTTGTACTCTGGGTTATTTAAAGAAGATGTTAAGGTGTATATGGGGGGGGGGGCATGTGCCCGGGAGGGTCCAGGAGAGGTTGCTGTTGTGGTGGATGCCTTTAGGTCTCAAACTGGGACAAAGGGCCGCGATGCCTATCAACATATCCCAGCAGACTCTGGCCACCAGGTTCTGCCCAGCATCCCACCAAGCCCACCTTACAGGGTCCTTCTGACTGGTGTATGCTGCTCCCTATCCAATGTGCTGCTCTCCAGCCCAGGGGCTGCCCATACGGCCCAGCTCCCCTGGCTCCTAGGTAACTAAGCCACTTTGGCTACATCCGTCTCTTGGCCCAGGCTACCCCTCTTGATCCGTGACTCATCTCTTGCTCTCCCCCAACCCCATGGCCATGTTCACTCTGGATTCTTCCAGATGCCTCTGGCTGTTTTCTCCCTCATATTTACAATAAATAATAAACCTTTGCCTTCACCATACCTAGAAGTAGTCATGTCCTCCTTTTTATTTCTTTTTTATTCAGATATGATCAAGATACATTGTATATATGTATAAAAAATAAATAAAACACTTTTAAAATAAATAAATAGATGATAGTTCTTGAGGGATGTGGGGTGGGTGGTCCTGGGCTGGAAGCATCCCAAAAGAAAGTTTATTCATTTTCTGTTAACAATAGGCTGGTCAGGATAACTGAACTCGTCTAAGTTCCTCACAGTGCTACCTGACCCCACTCTGCTGAGTGCCAGCTCAGTGACTGTGCCGAGAGACTCAGGCTCTCGGAGTCTCAGTCCCTCCCTCAATGACATGGAGGCTGGAACCCAGTCCCAGGGTGGTGGGGATGGCAGTAGCACCCAGGGCAAGCCTGGCACACAGCATTCTCTCCTCCCACAGATGCTTCTAATTGTGCACTGGCAGTGACACATTCACGGCACTGACTTCTGGGGGCTGACGTTAGCAGGAAGCATGCTAATACAACAGCATGCTTCTAGGACAGCCGTCAGATGCCCATCCAACACTTACTGAGGTTGGCAGCCACTGGTGCCTCACTGCCAGGTTTTCACATCTTTCTGGAACGAGGTGGGATGATGTACCTCTCATGGTGTCTGGTCCCCTGCCCTCTTCAGGAGGAGTATTTGGCCCCGAGGACTGGACACTTGGGCCATGTGGCCTGCTCTAATTTCCCAGGCCCTAATCTGCTCCGGGCTCCTAATGATGCCGCTGGTAATAGGATTGTGGTTTCCCTCCGGGTGGCTGCACAGTCCATGGCCGCAAGACTGGCAGTAGGTGCTTGGGACTCTGCTGGTCTGTGAGTAGAGAAGCTCGTCCCTCCAGCCCAGACCTGGGCCACATCCTACAGCGCATGGAATGGTGCCAACCGGCTGGGCTCAGCATGGCGCTGGGTGCTGTCCTGGCCCGGGGACGGGCAGTGTGTAGGCACAACGGGCTACTCATCCTGTCAGTGATGTCTGTCATCGTGGGCTGCCTCCTTGGCTTCTTCCTCAGGACCCAGCGCCTCTCACCACAGGTCAGGCCCCCCGGGTATAAGGGTCTGAAGGGCTGGGGCTCCTAGTGTCATTACAGTAGATGAGCTAGGTTGCTTCTGTGGGCCCCAAGGTTGCCATCTATATCCTGTATGTGTGTGAAAAGGACATACTAGTATGAGAAGTCAGTAAAACAGCTGGCTAAGTGGCAACAGAGCCAGCACAGTCAGGTGGCCGGGGGCAAAGACAGACCATTGAAAAGGGACAGGGTTGAGAGCAAGGGTGGGGAGACCAGCGGTCTTCATGCCAGGGGTTCAGGGTGGGTTTCCTATGCACAGGGTGAGCAGGATAAGGCTCAAGGGTGTATGAAACTTGGGAACAATGGATCAAGCCCGTGTGTGTGTGTGTGTGTGTGTGTGTGTGTGTGTGTGTGTGTGTGTGTGTGTGTGTGTGTGTGGACTGTACAGTGAGACTAAGGGACTGGAGTTCAGGAAACAAGAGCTGAAGGTTCCCATCACCAGACATGGCTCCAGACACTGCAAAGCCATGTAGAGAAGGGAGATAGAGCAGTTCTACACGAGCCATCCCTGGGCTGAATGGGGTGGTAGTGAGCCAGGCAGGAGCAACTGCAGGGGAGTGAGTGACAGGTGGCGTTGGGTGTGAGAGTGGTGTCCCACAGAGGAACTTCAGGTGAAGGGGCTGAAGGGAAGTGGGAGACAGAAGGTGAAGCGTGTAGGTTACCGTGTAAATGAATCATCTGGAACTGTCTCTCTGTGGAATGGGGAAGACACTGGTGCGTTACGTAAGACATTACGGATGCCTGTTCTGACAAGGAAGACACAGCTCAGGACAATGGAGGCAGGTCCTCCTGCTGGAGAGACAAGCCGGAGTTCCACGCAGAGACAGCTGGGGCTCACAGTCCAGGCACAGAGGGATGGGGCCAGCAGGCAGGAAATGACTAAGAGGGGAGACATCAGGAGTGAGGTCCTTTCCTCCTGTAGACAAGGGAGCAAGTATTGAGAAGAGGGAAATAGAGGGGCTTCGGGGTTCTCTCGAGACCCATTTAGTGAGATTTTGTTTATGAATCCACTTTGGAGGCTCAATGAGGAGGGCTTTGTCCTCAGGAGAGTCTGATGGTGGACTCCCGAGCATCCCAGACCCCATACATTCTTCATTCTTTGATAGCTCACGCTGTCTCTGACGCTGCAGCCAGGCTTCAGACTCAGACTCACATCTTCCATTAAAGGGATGGTGACCCCACCCCTGGTAACCAGGCAACCCTGTTCACACCTGAAGCTACTTAGGAAGAAGCAATGACTCCAGAAGCACGTGTTGTTACAAGCTTATGGAGCCCAGGGAGTAGAATGCTGTAGTTTGAATGTAATTGGCCCCTGTAAGCTCATAGGGAGTGTGGCACTAATAGGGGATGTAGCTTTGTTGGAATAGATATGGCCTTGTTGGGGGAAGTGTGTCAATGTAGAGATGGGCTTTGAGGTCTCATATGCTCAAGATACCACCCAGGGCTTCAGACCACTTCCTGTTGCCTTCTGATCAAGATGTAGCCAGCACCATGTCTGCCTGAATGCCACCATGATCCCTGCCACGATGATAATGGACTGAACCTCTGATATTATAAGCCAGCCCCAATTAAATGTTTTCGTTTTTAAGAGTTGCCCTGGTCATGGTGTCTCTTCACAGAAGTTGGTACCAAGGACTGGGGTATTACTGGGATAGGCCTGACCATGTTTTTGTTTGGAGGGATTTGGACTTTGGTACTTTGGGTTAAGAAAGCAATAGATTAATTCCACTGGCAGAAGAAATCTCAAAATAGTCTCGTATAGACTCTGTTATGTGGTTATTAGTTGTAAATAGAATGACGTTTTATAATAAAATTAACAAGTTGAGCAAATAAAAATAGGAAATGTACAGATTTAGAAAAAGAGGCACCAGGAAGTGGAATGGAACTAAGTTCTGTGTTCAAGGAGATAAACGAATTAAGACATGGAATAAAGGGAGTGGACTCAACCTACAATGGCAGGGCTAAGTCCTCTCTCCTCTTTGGCCTCACTTTCTTTATCTGTGGAGTAAAGAGAGCATACTTATCTTCCAGAATTGTTAAGGGAGTAACGATCTGCATTGTCTTGCAGACAGTACGTATCTACTGAATGTCATTTCACCCCCTCTCTTGTCTCCCTGCCAAAGCCATCTGTGATGGCTAACCTTGACACTCTGATTTAGAATTGCCATGGTAACACACGCCTGGGGAAGTATAAGAGGCCATCTGCAGGAAGGTTTAAGTGAAGAGAGAAGACCCACCTTGAATGTGGCAGCACCGTCCCATAGGTGTGGGGCTGGAGGGATGGGCAGATTAAAGAAAAGGAGAAGGCAAGTCCAGCACCAGCATCCTCCCTGCTTCCTGACTCTGCACTGTGAGCAGTTGCCTCGAGTTCTTGCTTTGGTGCCTTCCCGGAGAACGGCTGGATCTTTTCCACCTGCGAGCTGAAATAAACCGTCCCCTCTGTGACCCTGTCACTCTTCAATCTACACTCAGGTTCTGAAGCAGCAACTATGCCTTTACTTCCTGCAGGAAGATTATTTTGTGAAAACAAGTTGGGATGCCAGTTAGTAAAAGCCTGACATCTGGGACCTCCAGCACCAGAGCTGCCCTCCCCGTATGTTTGGGTGTGTGGATGTCTTCAGGTCTGGACTAACCGGCCAGATACATTGAAGGAGGCATGGATGGAGTGTGAGAGAAGTTATTTGGCAGGAAGTGGCTCTTGAGCATCATCCTCTGAAAGCCAGGGTTTTTCTGTTTGGTCTCTCTGTCTGTGGCTCAGACAGCAATGCCTTAATTGTTTGAGCTTATGCAATATGCAGAAATCATAAACAATTTTGGAAATGGCAGAATGTTCTATTTGTGAAATGAAACTCACAAAATTAATGTGATTTTACCTTTGGATGCGAATAATTCATTTAAAAGGAGAGATATTTTGAGATTTCCACTTAAGCAATGAGGATTTATAATTACACCCATTTCCTTTCCTTCCTAGGAGTTCGATGAAAATGTAAAAACCATTGCATTTATTTTGTGTGCATAGGCAAGCATTTACAAACACACACACACACACACACACACACACACACACACCACAGAGCACATATGAAAGTCAGAGGACAATTTGCAGGAGTCAGTTCTCTCCAGGAATTGAACTTAAAGGATTGGCAGCTTGGCAGCAAGCCCCTTTACCTGCTAAGCCATCTCATCAACCCTGATAGAATATTTTCAAGGACGTAAACTACCCAAACTAAAGAGAACATAGAGTCATTGAGAAAGAACTCTAACTGTATAGTATGGGAAGTGGGTGGAGCTGGCTAGTCCCCTCTAATAGAGCCCAGGAGGCTGGCATCCTGGCCCATAAGAGCAGATGCTGAGTGGCTTTCCTCACAGACTGCAAAGGGAGCCCAAGAAGCTGGCATTCTAGCCCATAAGAGTAGATGCTGAGTGGCTTTCCTCACAGACTGCATAGGGCTCTGATAGGGAAGGACAAAGCAGGATGAAGCAATCTGCAGACCCTGGCATTCAAGGTGCAGCCTCCCCAGCAGAACCCTGGGACAGCTGGCAGCCAGCATAGGCACAAGGTCTCTTGTTAGAGCCTCAAAAAGACCTGTGAATTCTTTGAGAAAACAGGCTCTTGTCTCCTCCATGCAGGTCACACCCATCACTCTGCCCTGAGAGACCCTCAGTGACAAGCCCAGAAGCTTCATACTCCACACTTACCTAAGAGCAGGAGTCACTAGAAATGTGAGAAAAGTTGCAAATGTCAAACCACAGACTAAATGAAGAGAAAAGAGGGTCTCTGGAGACTTAAAAGCATTTTTTAAGGGCTGGCAGTGGCGGTGCACACCTTTCATCCCAGGACTTGGGAAGCACAGGCAGGCGAATCTCTGTGAGTTCAAGACCAGCCTGGTCTGTAGATCAAGTTCCAGGCCAGCCAGAGCTACATAGCAAGGCCTTTTCTCAGAAAGTTCATTTCTTAAGATCTTTGGAGACATGAGAGATAGCATAGTTATCATAAAACAGAATGGGGGGGCAGTCAATACGGCTCAGCAGAGATAGGTGCTTGCTGTCAAGCCTGACGACTTGAGTTCAATCCCCAGCAGGACCCACACAAAGGAAGGAGAGAACTGGCTCCTGAAATTGTCCATTGACCTCCACATGCATGCTGTATGTAGCACATGTGGTCCACACAAATACACACGAGTAAATAAATAAATGCAATTTTTACAAACAGGGATGTAGGGGCAGTAGTACAACTTGATGTTACTGCGTGCTTAGCGTATGTAAAGTCACAGGTCACAGTCCCAGAACCACAAACATCAAACAACAACAGCAACAGATTGAACGGTCTTGGTTTGGTTCTGTTGCTGTGATAAACTCCACAACCAAAAACAACCTGCAGAGGAAAAGGCTTATTTATGCTTATAGTTGTAGTCCATCACAAAGCGAAGTCAGGACATCACAAAGCGAAGTCGGGACAGACACTCAAGGCGGGAACCTGGAGGCAGGAGCTGATGCAGAGGCCATGGAGGAGGGCTCCTTACTGGCTTGTTTAGCCAGCTTTCTTATACAGCCCGAGACCACCTGGCCAGTGGTGACACCACCCGCAGTGGGCTGGGCCCTCCCACACCAATCATTCGTCAAGAAAATCCCTCCTAGACTTGGCTCAGGCCAATCTTCTGGAGACATTTTCTCTGAAAGGACTGGAGTTGCCACAGGTCCCACCAAGACCAAGTTCTCAGCACAAAGGAGATTTATTTGCCGGAGAGGGACAAAGGACAGAGAACAAGAGACAGAGACGGGAGATAGAAGACAGATGAGAAGGCAAAGGGAACAAGGGAAGCAGGGAAGGGACATTTGCCCTGGGAGGGACAAAGGACTATCTCCGGATCGAGAGGAGACAGACATGGCCCACAGGCAAATGGCAGTTTATAAAGGGGACCCCCCATGTTAGCATGAGGTGTTGAATTTTGATTGGATAGATTAATTAGGTGAGCCAAAAAAATGGGTTTTTGATTGCTGGACTTCGATACTTTGATAGCTGGACCTTGGCAGTAAGCCTCAGGAGGAGGAAGTGCCATATAGCGGAATTCCTTGGGGGCTAGCTTCAGGAATGTAATCTAACAGTTTTTAGCAAAGAAGACGGGTAGGGCAGAGAGGGACAAGGCCTGCCATAGCCGTGTTTGCCATGCCTGTTAGAGACCCTTCGTTCTCAGCTTAGGCTTTTCTTCCTAGATGACCCTGACAAAAACCTAACCAGCACAGATGCTAACGAGGAGGGACAATCAAGAATAAAAAAGAATGTTTGGAATGTTAAAAAACAAGAACCAACATCAAACCTGGGAAGGGGATGTAGAAATCTGACAAATGATGAAATATGAAAACAAAGAATGTCCAACAAAAAAATGGAGGAGAGAATTGCAGCAAACACAAGGAAGCTTCCCAGAATAGAAGTTCAGAAGGAGAAAGACAAGGAAGGAAGCTCTTCCCCTACAGCCACACATTGCTGTGAAGTTACAGGAAGATGGAGAAAAACAGACGAGTCTCAAGTGGCAAAAGGCGGGGCATAAGGCAAGGCTCCCGTGAGAAGCAGGAACCGACTGGCAGGTTAAGGAAAGGCAGCCCGATGGCTCACAGGTGGAGGTGCTTGTCTGGCAACTAGTTTGATCCCTGGGGCCCACATAAAGGTAGGAGGAACCAACTCTACAAAGTCATCCTCTGGCCTGTTTGCCACCCCACACACATATGCACACTACTAATAAGATAAACTAAAAGCCAGAAAATAAAATTGTGTTCCAGTAAGAGCCTCAACTATAACCAGATTGTTGTTAGAGGGAAGGGTAGGGCCGAGGTAATTTAACTGAAGGACTCGCAAGTTGCCCTCTGAACCTTTTCTCAGGAAACTACCAAAGGAGATGGTTCCACCAAAATAAGGACGGAAATAAACTTGGACGGAAACACTGGATCCTATGCAGGATACATCCCATAATGGAAGCCAAGAGGCCAGGACAGCAGCTGGGCCTTGACTCCTGGCCCTCCCCAAACCAGAGCAGGAAGGTGGAAAACTGCTGGCCTCAAGTCCAGATGAGATGAAAGGGAACGGATGTGCCCCTGTTGTAGCGAATGCTCGCTTAGATGTTTCCAGAGATAATAACATTTGGAAGAAATTAATGAGGATCTCAAAGAAAACAGAGCAAATAAAAACCAGTCAAATATTAATTTCAAGGACAACGTGTAAATTGTACAAGTAACGGGGCATTGCTACAAGGATGTCGCTTGGCTCAGCAGTGAACAGCATTTGATGATTAAGATATTGTTAGTCTTGGGCTTGTGAAATGGCTGGGCAGGTACAAGAGCTACCATGTGAGTTTTATTGCTAGAGCCCATGGTAGAAGGAGAGAAGTGACTTCAAGTTGTTCTCTGACTGCCACATATGTGCCACCACACATACACACACACACACATACACACACACACACACAAGCATACATATGCATACACACAATTAATGCAAAAAAATTAGAGGAAACAGCTATGCAAGAGACCAGGTTTACTCTCCAGTACTACATACACTCAAAGATACAGACATGATACATAACGAGTGCATTTTTGTGAGATTTTTCTGGCACATTGGAAATGCTAACATAATGGACCTAGAAAACCCATATCTCTCTCTTGCGTGTCCCCAGGTGGCAAGTAACCCTCCTCTCCCGGGTCAGCTTCCTGTCTGTGATATGAGTGGGCTGGGTGGGATCAATAGCACCACAATCCTATGGCTTGGGGTTTTTCAAGGCATCGGACCACCCCCAACATTGCTTTCATTTATTTTTTTCTTTGAGACAATGTCTCACTATGAAGCGCTGGCTGACCTGGAACTTACTATATAGACCAGGCTGGCCTGGAACTCTAGATATCTGTCTGTGTGCACACTCAAGCCCTGGGATTAAAGGTGTGTGTGCACCACACCCAGCTTGGCACTAGTTTTTTTATTTTATTTTTTTAAGATTTATTTATTTGCTGGGCATTGGTGGTGCACGCCTTTAATCCCAGCACTTGGGAGGCAAAGGCAGGCAGATCTCTGTGAGTTCGAGGCTAGCCTGGTCTACAAAGTGAGTTCCGGGACAACCTCCAAAACAATACAGAGAAACCCTGTCTGGAAAAAAAAGAAAGATTTATTTATTTACTACATATACAGTGTTCTGACTGTATGCCAGAAGAGGACACCAGATTGAATTGTAGATGGTTGTGAGCCACTATGTGGTTGCTGGGAATTAAATTCAGGACCCCTGGAAGAGCAGTCAGTGCTCTTAACCTCTGAGCCATCTCTCCAGCCCTTGGCACTAGTTTTTTTTTTTTATTAATATGTATACAATGTTCTGTCTGCACGCCAGAAGAGGGCACCAGATCTCATTACAGATGGTTGTGAGCCACCATATGGTTGCTGGGAATTGAACTCAGGACCTCTGGAAGAGCAGTCAGTGCTCTTAACCTCTGAGCCATCTCTCCAGCCCTTGGCACTAGTTTTTAAGACAGTTTCAGGCATCAAAATGGAATTTGGATGGTGTCTGCAGATCCTTCAGCCTCTGCCACCCACATCCCCCCTCTCTGGCATAAGGACCCCAGTCAAGGATTGCCAGGAACAGACCCGAAGTCCAGCTTTAGAAACAGTACCCCAGTTGTAAGTTTCAGACAACCCATGAGTTATTCTGGAGAACAAGTAAAGGACAGAGTTCCGTTATCATCTGGAAGGCACACCTAACAGTGCATGCCTTCCTTCAGTCGTGTGGCTCCTCTTGTTGGGTCCCTCTCCTGGGGACTGCCAGTGGGGAACAGCTTATGGCCAGGACTGGTAGGGGCTAAGCCCAGGCCCTGGCAGCCCTCATGAACTAGGTTCAGCCTCACCCTCAATAAATCAGTTAAAGAAACAAATGGTAGTGAAAGGCAGAAAATGAAGGTTTATTTCATGTGACCCAATGTGGCCTCTGGAGCCATCTTCACAGTCCTGGTATGAAGGTTTAAGAATAAATAGAGGGCAAGAGGTACCTGTAGCTAAGCGGTCCTGGCTGTGTTCTCACCATCATCAACCCACCATTGTCTTGGCTCCTCTTTCTTTTACGAGATGGTCCAGCAAGTCATCAGAACTGTGTGAAATCTCTCCAGGGAGACCAGTTCTTCTGGCTGCCCCTAGACTTGAGCCTTTTTCTTCCAACATAAGGCTCCTGGGGAAATTCCAATCCCTTGGGGTATATTGTCTCAATGGTATGACAGCCTAAGGGAGGGACACTTGTGTCTTTTTAGAATGTCTTCATTTCTACCAGGGTGGTTACAAGCTATCTGGACAAGGAGGCTTCTGTCCCATCTGCTCCCGCAGCCGATTCACCCCAAATGATCATTATAAAACTGTTGGCCGATGGCTAGGGCTTCTTACTGGCTCATTCTCTCTTAATTATTTACCCATTTCTATTAATCTATGTATTGCCATGAGGGTGTGGCTTACCTTTAACCTGTCATGTTACTCCTTTGGCAGCATGGCTTCTCTTCATGTCCTCTCTCTTCCTCCCCCCGCAACCTCACCTCCTAGTCCCGCCTATCCTCCTGCCTCTACTGGCCAATCGATGTTTTATTCATCAACCAATAAGAGAAGCATATATACAAAAGAACATCCCCCATCAGATGATGGGTCCTTTACACTGAATGGGACCTTTGCCTCAAAGCCAGTATGTCTCAGGAGTAAGCTAGAGGAAGGAATCTTACTGGCTTATGAGAAGGCTGTGATTCTTTGGTCAGTCTCCTCATTCACTAGACTGGGACCTTTTCTGGGGCAGGAACTTTGCTTTAGTCCATTTTGGGGACCCGAGTGATGCCTGGCCTAGTGTGGGTTGTGGAGACAGCATGAATCCCTGCCTTCCTGCTGCTTATTATCTGGGAGATGGAGTAGACTTCACTTCTTGGATGGGTGGAGAATGGTGCTAATAGGGAAAGCTGCACTGAACTTGATTCTGAAATGCTCATGCAAGGTGCTGAGTGCTCACGCCGTCTCTCAATTGAGCCTCCCAATGACTCTGTGAAGTAACTATTATCCTCCTGTTGGAGATAAGGAAACTCAGAGGGCTATGATGGAGGGGCTCATCAGGATCTTCCACAGGCTCCCTGCTGTGCAGACGCCAGAGTGGACAGTGCACTGGAGATGGTAAGGAAACAAGCAATATGGAGTCTGTGCCACCTGTTCTGACCCAGATCTTGCTGTGTTTCCAGGAGATTAGTTACTTCCAGTTCCCTGGTGAACTCTTGATGAGGATGCTGAAGATGCTGATCTTACCACTGGTGGTCTCCAGGTGAGAGGGAAGGGCACAGGGCTCTGATTGGTGGACAGGGAAGAGGAGGGGCGGGGAGGGCACAGGGCGCTGACTGGTGGTCTCCAGGAAAGAGGGGGAGAAGGGGAGAGGGAGGGCACAGGGTGCTGACTGGTGGTCTCCAGGGGAGTATAGACAGAAGCCCTTTTCTTGTCTGCCGCTTTGGTTTTTTCCCCACCAGTCGCCTGGGCTCTGCCGCATTGTAGTCCCCAAATAACATACAAGATGCTGTATTAATTATGAAGATGTTGGCCTTGCTTGTTTCTTACTGGCTAGCACTGACTTAAGTACCCCATAATTGTTAATCTAAGTATTTCTCTTACTGGAGAAAAGTTCCAGACATCTTACTTTTCTGGTGGGCTACATCGTGACTCCCTGTGTTTCTCCTTCCCAGAGTCCTCCTGGACTCCTAGTCCCACCTATCTTGCTTCCCTATTGGCCAACAGTGTTTATTGACATATACACAGAACTTCCCCATCAGGGGAGGGCATGGAGCTCTGTCCTGGAAGCCAACCTCCCTGACTGTCTGCTGTGGAGGAGCTGGGCCCCTCTTGTGAGGTGGACACAGTGTTTCCAGTCAGCCTACCAGTCAGCTGCTGCTGCCACCTCCCTTCAGGAGCCTGAATCCTCAACCCACAGCAATTATTGCCTCCTTTTATGCGAGTTTTCAGTCATTGCTGTGACACAACTCCCAAGAAAGCCAACTCGAGGAAGGAAGGTTTACCCTCACCGAATCAGAGGTCTCGGTCCATGGTCACTGGGCCTGAGCAGAGCATGGTGGTGGGGAGCATGTGTGGAGGACAGTTGCTTAGCCTGTGCACCTGAACTGCAAAGGGAGAGCCAGGGAGAGCCAGGGAGGAGCTGTGGTCCCAATACATCCTCAAGAGCACACCACGAGTGACTTGCCCCAATACCCCCAATAAGTTAAGAACCCAGCAGTGAATGAGCCCAGAGCCCCATGACCTACTTCCAGAAGATCCCATCTCTGAACACTGTGGCACTGGGACCACACCTCCAATACATGAGCTTGGAAGGACACTTCAAATAAAAACCATAACCAACTACAATCTCAGCACCCCCAAGAACAGAGCGCCCCATCTCTCCTATAAGTCCCACGGGCTATTAACCAACTACCTGGTGTCTCTGCCATGGATGGCTCACAGCTTCTGAAGTTCAGAGTCACCAGCTAGAGATTTTACCCAGCACTGAGCACCCCCCCCACTTCCTGCCGTCAGTAAATGGCTGCTGCAGCTGCCCAGTCCCATGGCTCCTTCCTCGTCCAGAACCAGACTGTCAACAACCTGAGCTGGCTGTCTCCTGGGTAGAAGAACCCTCCGCGTGGGCACAGAGCTCCCTCTTCCTCATCTGGACCCATAGGCAGCCTGCTGGTCCCCACACCTCAGTTCTTGTGCTGTCTCTTCTCCCCCCAGGGGCCAGAACAGTCTCAGGAAATCTCACACCACTGCCAGAGCTGGCAGCCTTTGATCCCTGATCAGACCAGACCCTTCCCTTGCTTGGGGCCTCTGCTCATGCTGTTCCTTCTGCCTGGGTCCCTCTTATCCTCCTCTATTCCTCCTTTGTGTCTCCACAACATAGAGGTGCCTCCTTAGAAAGGCCCCCTCCACCAAACCCTCCCCACCGTCCTTGCTAGGTCCGTTCTGCTCCGCCCTCCCCCAAGACACTTACTGTTCCTTGCTATTCCGTGTGTATTTGCTTGTCGTCTTGTCCATGATCTTCCGAGGACTGCAATCTTAGAATACTTGTCTAACGAGTCAGTAGCTATATCTGCACTCCTGCGCATGCCTGCCGGGTACTCAACCCTGATGAGTACTGCAGACCCAGAACTTAGTCTCTGAGCTCAAGTTGCTTGTGGGCTCTGGGCAAGACTGGCCAGGGAAACACAGTCCTCCAGCAGCTAAGGAAGTGAGACAGGCTTCCTTCTGGGAAGCTTTGTGTCCCTTTGCTGTGCTTTTACTGTCCTTGCTGCCTGGGCAGTTAGTCAGAACACAGATGCCACACACAGCAGACCCTGTAGTCAGGCTGCATTTCCTACCCTGGCCTTGGCACTTGGCTCAAGGAAATCCTGATTGGAAGTCTGTGGCCTCACACCTTGTCTTCCTCTGTCATCATATGGCCTGGAGTAAGACACCCTTCCCCAACCTGTGCTCCTGGTGACAGATGTCTATCTGTCCAGCCCTTCAGTCCCTTCCTCTCTACTAGACTAGAACCCGCCTCCTGGCTGGGGTTGGAATGCTGTCTTAACTTGAGAAAAGCCAGTGTGTTCATGTTTCCTTTGTTTATTATTCTGTGAGGGCTGGTGCAGAGCAACTCTGCCACTGAGAGATGGACATGCTTTAACGTTCCTACCAGGAGACAATGACTTATTGCTCTTTTGTTTCTTTCCTGCTCTGGAGTGCAAAGCCAGGGTCTCACAAAGGCGAAACAAGTTGTTACCACTGAGCCTGATCCAAATCCCAGAATGATGTGTTTCTGACCCTCCTAGTCCCGAGCCCTGCCTCCCTAATTCTTAAGCAAGACTGTAGTCTGTGCTCCATCCACCACTGTCCCCTGAGCAGCCAGCCTGGGCTGGCGTTCCTGCCCCAAGGAGCACCACTCTGATGTGGGCACCACTCAGGTGGTTCCAGGCACAGTGAGTCAGATGCCAGGCCTCAGCCCGGACTTAATGCTAGGGACTCAAGGGACTCAAGGCAGGGTGAACTTCTGAAGCCTCTCGGGTGTTCTGAATTTTTTTTTAAACTGATTGTCTTGGGGTCAGCCTCTCAGCTGGGTAGCTGGAGAACCTGCTTGAGGGCTGTAGTACCTCCACCCCGGGGCTCCTGGCTGTGCCCGAGGAGCCAGTGGCTCTCTGTACAACTGCCTCAGGGAGGTGGAGGGCACCACCACTGTTGGCTCCACTTCATCTCTGGGCCGACCTGCCGACTGGTCCCGAACCAGGCGCTGGGACCATGCTGGCCACCTAGTCACTGCTAAGCATGCCACATGTCCTTGTGTCTTCCCACCTTCTCTTGCACTGTCCTGGGCCTCTCTTCTTTTAATTCAAAGTCTCGCATGCCTTCTTGCTCATGTTCCTGCCTGAAATCCTCCTGGCTTCTTATTTGTTGGTAGCTATGGGTGACGGCCTGTGTCCTCCTCCTGCCACATTTGTAACCCTGGATGTGTCAGAACCACCAGGCTTGGGATCTGGGTGCCTTTGTAAAGACCCCTGGTGACAACATGCAAACGAGCGTTTCTCCCTGGAACGGCCACTTATCCCAGCCTGGAGTGATTCATGGGCAGCACTCTTCCATTCAAAGGGTCCTGGGAGGACCGGGCAAGTTTCCCTGTCTTCCACACTGACCTCTACCCGGTACTCTTGATGCAAGAGACTGGAGAGAGGCATGACGATGACACTGAAGGCTGCCTTGGAGAGCCTCACCAGTGGGAGACCAGGGGGCTTGGTTGGTATCCATCTCAGTCATTCTTCCACAATCTGTATCTCTTAACTCTTGAACCTCCTTTGTCTAGAATCTACTACAACCTAGCCCAGGGGAATGCAGCCTGCCTTCGCTGTCTGTGGTTGTGGAATGACAGTGAGGGAAGGGTGGGTGAAGCTGGGGTCCTGCACAGGGCTCCAGGAAAAAGCAGGACCTCTGGGATCCCCCCCTAGATGTGTGTGCCCCTCAGCAGTTATCTGTTTGGGAGGGGTTGAAACACGCCAATGAGTATATGTGGAGGTCAGAAGACAACTTGTGGGAGTCCCCTCCTTCCAGCATGTAGGCTCCGGGATAAAACTCAGGTCTCCGGTCCTGGAGGCCCCGCCTTTAGTTCCTGAGCCATCTCACTGGCCCTAGACGGGCATGGGAGCCTGGGCGGCACCCGCAAGGTGGGAAGATGGGAAGGTCACCCTGCTCACAGGGCTGCTGTGAGAAGGCACATGATCAGGCACAACCCGGCGCATGACGGGTGCTGCACGCTCATTTCTAACTTACTAAAGTGTCTCTGAGGCCCAGGTATTTGGCAAAGCAGCTACCTCTGCTCCTGCTGTCAGGGGTCCTAGCAGCTACAGCATACACGGCACCTCCCCTGGGAAGTTCTCTTGGATAGAAACATTATTGACACAGCCATTCATTCGGCTCTGAACCTCCCAAGTGGTACACCCATGTTCCTCCAATCTCACCATGATTCAGTCATGGCATCCTGAGTCACTCCTCTTCATGTCTCTTGAGTTCTCAGAATCTCTGCTTCTTGTTTCCCTCTGTTCTCACGACCCTACACCAGTCTCCCACTCCTGTGGGTGTCCCTTGTTCTGAGTCGGTTGGTCACAAACCGAGCAACTGCTCTGTGCGCTGGGAGAGAACACTGGGGTCTTCAGCCTCCTTTGTCTGTTTTATCCAAAGCCAAAACCTGATTAGGTCTCCTCAGTTTCTCTGTTTCACAGGGTCCCAGTGTAGGGTCAGCTGGGTCTCTTCTCATCTGGGAGTTCTCCTGTGGAAAAATCCACTTCCAAGCTCCCTCAAGCCATGGGTAGAAGTTGCATCTAGTAGCCTGAGGTCCAGCTTCTGTTGTTTTTGTTTGCTTGTTTGCATGCGTGTGTGAGTGTGTGAGTGCGTGTGTGTGTGTGTGTGTGTGTGTGTGTGTGTGTTTGCTTTGAGACATGGTATCCTGTAGTTCAGACTGGCCTCAAAATTAATATGTAACCAAGGGTGATTTTGAACTTCTGATCCTTTTGTCTCCTCCTCCTATGCACCAAGATTATAGGCCTTCACTACCACACCAAGTGCTGGGGATTAAACCCAGGGCTTCAGACATACTAGGTAAGCAATCTCCAACTGAGGTACAAACCTAGCCCCATGGGCCAGCTTCTTGATGGCTGCTCTCTGTCCTGGGCCATCTGCTTCCTGCCCCCTTCACAAATGGTTCATAACATGGCTTTAGCTTTGTCATGGCTGGCCAGAAGCCCCCGCCTCCCATCTTCCAAGGCAAAGTCACATGTGATATGCCCATGCATGTTATATGTTCCATGGTCATGAGCGTTACCTCCCATCACTTTTGTCCTGCCTGTTAGGAGCAGGTCACACTCAGGAAAGGACTGCACAGGGCAGGGGCCTAGGAGGTCACCTTCGGGAGGATCTACCTTTTTCTCCCTCTCCTCCAGTTTCCCTCTTTATCTTCTGGAACAGTCTGGGTTCTGGCCTTTGTGTTTCAAAGTCACCTCCACTCAAACTGTCCTTGCAGTGAGGTTGCATTGGGTGGGGCTTCTCAGACTCTGCTCTTCCAAAAATTTCTTCTGAAGTAGTACAATGGCTTTACCATAGAGACACAACACACAGAGCAATAGGTGACTCTCACTGCCCAGGCAGGCTCTGGGACTCAGTAGGTGCCTAATAATGCCTACTTAGTGAGTAAATAGCCATGAGAAAGCGGTGGGGGTTGAGCTCAGGACAAGCTTCATGGCCAACATTAGAACTGAGTCCTGAGGGAAGTTAAGGCTTGTCTTTTGTTTATATTGTTACTAATGATTATTTTGGAGGCAGGTTGCATGAATCCCAGGCTGGCCTCAAAACTTTTGATCCTCCTGACTCTGCCTCCCAAATGCTGGGATTCCAGGCTGTTTGCTGGTGGGACGATTTGGTTACTTATTTGTGTGACCAGAGTGATTTCAGGCTTTCTGTGTTCTGAGTCTAAGGCCCCACTGGTCTCAGCTGCAGACCTATCTTGTGTGTGATTATCTGGAGTGAATTCAGTTCCATGTTCTCTGAAGGTAGGAGATTCCCCTTCGAGGTGCTGGTTCCTCCTACCCCACTCCACTTTCGTGAGTCCCTCCAAGTGCAGCCGTTCTGCAGGCCTGGAGCCCTGGAGGCCTGGAGAGGGGCTCTCCTCAGCCGGTGATTTCCATGCTCATGCTGACTGCCATATCTGATGTTCACCCAGTGAAGAAGCGAGACTTGTTGGGTGAGCCTCAGCAGACCCAGGCCTCATTAACATCTTAGGCAAGTGTAATTGGGCTTGGTTTGTGCCTTCTTTACTGACTGGAAAACTCAGTTCAGGCTGAAGGCCAGGTTCTTGCTCTTGAGACCTCATTTCCAGAGGCCAATGTCAGTTTATGTCACTCAGTAGAAGCTATGGGTAGCTCAGAGGGGTAGTATGACTGGCCAGCCATTAGCCCTGAGGCTCTGGGTCTCTTTGCCTCCTGGAATTGCTGGACTCATGAAGTACACAAGACACATGTCCCTGCTCTAGCTACAGACATACTGTCACCTCTTCCATAAATCACCCCCAAGCACTGATTCTTCCTTGTTCCTCAAGCTCCTCAACATGCTCCAAGGATTAGCACCCTAGGGTTGAGCCTTGGTCCCCCTTTCCTTTCCAGGTTCTCCTGAGGGTCTTTCCTGCCGGCTGAACCTGTGGGCTCTCTGAGTACACTGCCACTAACCTCAGTAACAAGGAACAGGGTTTAGAGCTTTAGTCTTTTCTTGCAAAGGGCCCTTGAGCCTCTCTTGCAAATTGGTGCCTCTTTCTACAACTCTATAGGTTTTCCATCAAACCACAAAGGGCCCCACTTCCCCTAGGCAGCAAGCTCCCTCTTGTCTCACATCTGCCATTGGGGAACTTTTTCTCAAAGTGAAAGTGACAGCAAGGAAAGTCTCTATCACTGAGTGTTGACACCTCGTAAAAATTGAAAACTTCTGCATCACATGACAATGATGGTCTGATGGGCAGAATCTGCTATCACTGTCCTTAATTTATGTGGGGGCCTCACCCAGAGTGGTGCTTAGGTGGGTGCCAAGTAGTTTGCCATTCTCAGCTCTCCTCTGCAACTGTACCATTCCTGATTCCTTTCACATATGCCCTGGGACCTAGAAGCCATCTTTTCCCACTTTCTCCCAATAAGGATGCTTGTTGCTGCACATATCTCTTTCCTCTTAAATTCATAGACCAATGGGGGGAGGGGGAGGGAGGGAGGGAGGGAGGGAGAGAAGAAGGGAGAGAGGGAGGGAGAGAGGGAAGAAGGAAACCAAAAACACACACTTTCTGTTCCTTTAAGTTCTTGGAGGATACCTTCCTGTTTCTTCCATAAAAACAAATCTGCCTCCTGCTTGCTTTGGTTTTCATTCAACAAAATGTCCTAAGAGTTTCCACCCTGCACCTGTGCCTTGGGGGCTCTTGCTAGACTCGGCCACTGGGGACTGCAGCTCTTCTCCATCACCAGTTCTTGCCATGCCCCTAGACACACCACACTTCTGCACCTGGGACTCTAGAGTTACCTCAAGTCATGCTATTTACAGCATTCTTAGCCTCTGCCATAAAACAGACTCAGCATATGTGCAAACTTACAAAGCAGGCACTAGCAGATGGGGTGTGTGTATGTAACCCATCGTGGCTCCACTTTGGCGAACCTTGGGATGTTAACTGTGCCTTGCTTTCACACATTCACAGACAAGAGCAACACAAAAACTGGGGGGTGGTTAGCCCAACATCTGGATCCAGCCAGAGCCTCCAATTCTTCCTCCCCCCTCTTTTTTTTCCCCCAAAACTTCCTCTCCCCTCCTCCAGTTTCTCAAACCAGGCATCATTCAAGGAAACCGAAGCCATGTGTTTGTGATTCACGGAGGCTGAGCATGGCAGAGTATTTTGTCAGCTCTGCCTTTGAGAGAAGTCATGTGTATGTGTTTGTATGGGAGCTTCGTGTGGGTCTGTTGTGAGTTGGGTGTGTTTGTGTGCCCATGTATGAATTGTTTTTCTTCCCGTTTCTTGTAAGATTTTTGACGGATATTTCTTAGAATCAGGAAATCATGTTTGGTCAGAAAAGTCTCCCCACCCATTCTCCCCCTTGCTGAGGCACTCTAGTTTGGCAGACGACTCCACACACCCACGTTCTGACTCCTTGGAGATGGGCCTGGGCCAAGCAGTCTTGAAGTCTGGTTTGGGAGCCAGTATGTAGAAAAGTTTCTCTGGGCTCTGGGACAGGCTCAGGCTGGAGGAGGCCACAGCCCAAGTGTCAAACCTGGTATGGCCTGAACTTCTGGACTCAGCCCTGAAGTCAGATAGCCTTCCTGTGCACAGCCCTGCCGTTCCTGCAGTGGGGGCTGGGAGCCTTTCTTGGCCCTCTTGCCTGGTCAGCTGAGATGCTTGCTGATCAAAAGAGGAAACACAACCCAGCTAGGATCTGTGCCAGGGCAGACCTGCAGCCTAGAGATTCAAAGACTCCGTCCTTCTCAGATGCTCCTGGCCTTGCTGTTTCCTCTTCCACTCCCTGATCACCTTCCCAGGATGCACTGGGCAGAGCCACCTCCAGGAAGGTGGGTCCAGCTCCCTTGTGGGCTAACAACTGTGTTTCATCTCTCAGTCACAGTGGTGACCCAGAGATCTGTGTCATTACACTGCAGGTCTTGCTACCTATTAGACAAGGTCCCTGAGGACAAGCCCCTCCTTATTTCCGGGACCCCAGGTACTCGGAGCAAGTACCCAACATGGTAGGTGTGGTAACACGTACACAGGGCTGGGAGGTAGGTGGTTTTGAACGAGCTGTCATCTATCTGCTGAGACTCACTGTGCCTAGCAGAGTCTCATTCAGACAGGCCCAGCCTGAGCGTGGGGACACTGTTAGTCCTACTGGAGGAGTAGGGGACATTCCCTTCCCTCGGGAGTGGCCTTTCTAGGTACAGCCTGGTTCCGACCAGTCTGGCAGGTGTGTCCAGGAAGTCAACTCATGGTGGAAATTGTGCCCTCCTATGCTTGGTCTTCTGTGCCACTTGACAGAGACAGCTCTACGGGAGCCCGCCCGGGAACCAGGGAGGACCGGTCTGTGAGGCTGCAAAGGACAGCTGTGTCCATCGGTGATCCTCTTCCCTGGAGGGAGATTCCATCCTGGCTCTGGGAAAAGCACTTCCTAAAGGACACACTGACCCACGCGGCTGTTGCCCCAGAGTGGTGCAAGCAGAGGCTCTCGGGGAGTTTCTGCACTTTGGATGGAGTACTGGGACCAGATGGCTCATATTTTAGTGAACTGGCATCAAGACTTCCTGCCTCAAGTCCTAGACAGAATTGCCTGGGGGAGAAGGGGTGTGGCAGAGCCATCTGGGAAGCGGAGCCAGGCGCTAACGTGGCACTTGCTGCCAGACTGTGCCTGTCATCGGCTTGGGGGGGGGGTTAGGAGGGCTGATGGGAGACCCTCTAACTCATGGCCCACAGCCATTCACATACACACCTCCTTGCCCGCAGGGTAGACTACCTGTAGCCTGAGAAGTCAGCCGAGGTCAGAGCCAAGGACTCAGCCCAGGACCTCATTTGTGGTCCTCTGGTCAGCTGGTAGCGGGAGTTGTACCCGAAGATTGTGCTGGACACCTGAGTGTCCACCGCGTGACTTCATTAAGTGTCTCAGAGAGGTTTGTTGATGGGTGGGATGGCTCTGGTGGAGGTTACAACAGGCATTGAGCTAAGGTCCCATAGCTCCCTTTCAGCCCCAGTACCCAGTCTACTGTCCTCCAGGCTCTGAGGTTCTTGTCCCAGAACCCCAATGGCTTCCCCTAAAGCTCTTGTCTATTTTACTGCCTGTCAAGCCCAGCTGCTGTCTGAGGGACACTGTCCCCTCCCTGTCCCTTTCCCATTGGTACTCAATCTCAGGGCAGGTCTGTGGCAGCCTTGAACCCTCAGGCTAATGGCCCCAAGTCCCAGGTGGCTCATCAGGCTACCAGCAAAGGAACTGCCAGTGTCCCTCCCGGCATTCCTCCTGGCCACCTCAGGGTTCCCACTGCCGGGTGCTCAAAGCCAAGTGCAGCCCAATACTTGTCCGTGTTCGGTTTCGCCGCGTCAGATTTGGCGGGTGATTCTAGCCTGCTGGGGCCCTTCATCCAACAGTCAGCCGTTCCCTCCAGCTTGTTGTCCTCTACAAATCTGATCCACATGCTGTCGGTGGCCTTGGCCAAGCCCTTGCTAAAAACGACTAGAAAGGAGAGGGCTGAAAGCAGAGCCCGAAGACCCTGTCTACCGTCTGCAACTGCTGTTCAACTCCATACGGTTGCTGACACGCCGTCTGGCCCCGAAGTTCTAGTGCCAAGTGCCTCAATGTCCAAAACACACAGCACCAGGAACCTGCCTCAGCCCGGCTAGGGAGCCAAAGTTAGCTCAGGTGGCCAGCTCTCAGGGAACCTACATTGGATACTCAAAGTCTCCTGAACCCAAGCCATCCTTACAGGCTGGCCCAGCCCTACCCCCAGGTTTAACGTCCCACATCAGCAAACTGACACTCAGGTCTAGTCAAGCCCTGGGCTCCGTGTACCTAGAAGTAAGCTAGACTGCGGCCTACACTGGGGGAGATCCAGAAAACCTGGTGCTTGATTGATGTTAGAGCTGATATCAAACTCTCTGTCCCCTTGCCTTGGCAAGTGCAAAGATTATAGACCTAGTCTGTTTCCCTCACTTCACACGCCTCCACTGCTACCTTGCGCTTCCGGTCTGGTCTCGGGGAGTTGGAGTGAGTGTACTGTCAGTGTCCTTCAACAATCGGAGAGGCAGAGGGTACTTCCTAGGGAAGGTGGCAGAGGTGACCACTGTCGGAGAAGGACTCCAGAGGACACGGTGGCGAGAAGGTGGCTGGAGCTGGCAAGGAGAGTGAGGAAGGCCAACCCGAAGCGGTTTTTGTTGTTGTTTTGTTTTCCTCAGTGTAACAGTCCTGGCTGTCCTGGAACTTGGTGTTTAGACCAGGTTGATCTTGGACTCACTGAGATCGGCCTGCCTCTGCCCCCCAAGCGCTGGAATTAAAGGTGTGAGCTACCACCGTCCAGCCCAAAGTGGTTTTAACTGTTCTATGGGTCACCTGGGAATGAAGGCTAAGGCCGGGCACTCTGCGCCGAGGTTGAATGGGGGAAGCAAGTGGTCAGGGCCTCAGCAGAATCTCCTCCAGTCCTGCCCACCATGGTGTTTCTTGCTCAGTTATCTGGTGGGGTTCAGAGTGACAACCTGGGCGCTGATGTGGAAGCCAGGTGAGAAGCCTAGCAGTCAAGGCCTCCCTTCCCCCACTCCTGCAGACTGAAACAGGTTGGGAGCCAGGCCAGCTCCCTATCGTCTCTACAAGCTAATGTCTCTAATCACTTCAATCTCTTGATCCCCAATCCCTGGGCACTCAGTAGTGAACCAGATGGCTTGGGAGGGAGATGTAGGCCTCTGAGCTCCCATCCTCCCTGGGGCCCTTTTACTGACCTTAGGCATCCTAAGAGCAACCAGCTAAGCCCCGAGTGAGGTAGACAACACAGTTACTGTCCCTACCCTAAATCAGGAGGAATATCTGCGGTCATCACTTTGGGACCTACTATTCCATCTGTAAGTCTTGGTCTAGTATCCCAACAGCTGGTCCTCTAGGCTGTATTTGGTTACTTTCTCAGATGGCAGGCTCACCACCACAAATCTATAGGCTATAGCTATGTACAGAACTCGGAGAGTTGAAATGAGATGCTATTACATGGGCTGGACCACATGACAGTCATTATCATACCAAACTAGGCCTTAGACCAGGACCATATCTACTATCAAGGAACCCTGGAGAGAGGGCTCAGGAACCTCTATTCCAGTCTTGATTCTAGAACTTACTTCCTGAGTAGCCTGAGTTCCACTTCCCTTATGTACAGCTCAGACACACACTGCCCAATACGAAGCCACTAGCCTATCAAGCACTTGAAATGCAGCTAGTGCACATATTGATTCATTAATTAATCTTAATTAAAATGTAAAGACTGAGCAGTGTAAAACATTTCACATTGATCATTTATGGCAATAAGTTGGATATCCCAGGTTAAAGTATTATTTTTAAGATTTATTTATTATTTGTGTACATAGTACTCTGCCTGCAAGGCAGAAGAGGTCATCAGATCTCATTACATATGGTGAGAGCTACCATGTGGTTGCTGGGAATTGAACTCAGGACCTCTAAAAGAGTAGTCAGTGCTCTTTCTTAACCTCAGAGCCATTTCTCCAGCCCTAAAGTGTTATTAAATAGATTCCATATTTCCTTTTACTTTTATTTTCATTTGAGACAGGGCCTCACTTTGTGGTCCGGGCTGGCTTGACCTTTTTGAACTTTTTAAAGTTAATTAAGGGCTAAGGGATACTAGACTATAATTCTATCACTTGGGAGATTGAGGAAGGAGATGGCAGAGTTTAGGGCCAGACTCTCAAAAATAAGAAAAAAGATAACGATTAGGAAATCTAATGGCTCTGACATCGGGATTCCTCAGGGTGCCACCGACTTACAAGGCTGTTGAGCGGTGGAATGAGGCAGATACTCACGTCTATGGGGAACTGAAAAGCTCCTGGCAGCCTCTATGGCTGCCAGGCAGAGAGTCTGGGGCAGTGTCTTCCACCACCCAAGACACGCTTGTTCTGGACATAAGCGAGAACACGGAGAAATAGGGAGGCAGAATGCCGAGGTCTTCTCTCCCTCCACAGACTGCCACTCCCTTCATTCAGCCACACATGCACAAGTGTCCTTGAGGCTTGATGCTCTCCCAGGTACCAATATGTCTTAACTTGTCAGTTTTCAGAAAGAAAAAAAAAAAAAAAGAAAGACAGAAAACCACTGTAGCAGTGAGGCTCTAAAGCGAGGCTCCCAGCCTGTGGGTCACGACCCCCTTTGGGTCAAACAACCTTTTTACAGGGGTTGCATATCAGATATCCTGCATATCAGATATTTACATTGTGATTCATAACAGTAGCAAAATTATAGTTAGGAAGTGGCAACGAAAATAATTTTATGTTTGGGGCTCATCACAACATGAGGAACTGTACTAAAGGGTTGCAGCCTTAGGGAAGTTGAGAACCACTGGCCTAGAGTCTCAGTTCTCAAGGAACTCACCAGCAGGAGGGATCCCCAGACCCCAGACGGTAGAAACTTACCCTCCATCCCTCGTGCCCACCAGTTTTAGGAGTGGCGCTGCTCTCACACAGGGCCTGTGTTCTCCTGGCACTTTGCTCCCAGTCTTGCTGGCCACTGTCATGGGCTGCAGTCACCTTGGGCACTGCCAGCGCCAGCCTGGGGAGCTGCCTACTCTCCTGGCTATTGTCAACAGGCGTGTTCCCTGCCTCTCCCGCTCACCAGGCCCATTGGCGGGGTGGTAGGTGAGGCGGGGTGGTCGGTGAGGCGGGGTGCAGGAGTTCTGAGCAGGCCTGCATGGCCCTGTGTAGATCTCTCATCACACCTTCTCAGACTACGGTGCCCTCTGGGGTTGGACCACAGGGCCTCAAGTTGTGACCGGGTTTGCATTTCTTCCCCACCTCCCGCATCTAGGTGTCCCCGTTGGTGCCACCTCGCTGGGCCCCTTCCTCAAGAACCTCGTCCTTAGGAGATCTGACTCTCATCGCGCCCCTGCCCACAGTCCCTCAGGCTGTGAGTCTGAACTGCAAGTGAGAGAGGGGTCTGTTTCCCAAGATGCTCTGGGACTCCCTGAAGCTGAGTCTCAGCCCCACTTCATGTCTCACTGGGACGGGCTTTCCAGTGACGGGTCTGTCCCTTATGGTGGGTGGCCCAGCACAGCGGTGAACAGACATCATTTTATCTGAGGTCCAAATTGTTGCTCCTGACCATTTTGGGGGCTTTAGGGGGTCCATGGTTTGTGCTGGAACCCCCAATCCTGGGAATCTTTGGTTCTGTGCCTCTCACCTATGCAGACACTGTTAGACCCAGTACCTGGGAAGTAATGACTGCTCTCTCTCCTCTGCACCCCGTGGGGCCTCCCAGCCCCTCCTTGACTCACATTCAAGGCCACCTACAATCCGTTTTTTTCTGTCCTGTCTCCACAGCGCACACAGACCCTGAGCTATGACCTCACTGAGCAGCCCAGTGTCCCATACTTTAAAGTCTCCTTCTGCCACCCGCTCCTGTTGGCATCTCCAAACCCTCCCCATCTTGGAGGAACTAACTTCGATGCCACCGCCTCCAGGAAACCCTTCCCTACTGTTTTAGCTAGAGCTCTCCCCTAACAGGAATGTCCTTTCATTGTCACCTTCCTTACTGTTCAGATTTGTCCAACTTCTGCAGCAGTTACCTGTGTCCTGGTGCTCTTGTCTGCCACCCCCCCCCCCTGCTTCCTGGCAGAGTAGCTACTTCCTGAGGTCAGGGATAGGATCCAGACACGAAATCAGACAAGCCTAGGCTGGCATGAGTGCTGGTCTGGCAGGACACTAGTGGGGGTGGATTAGGGCATGCCCTCTCTCAGGGACTGGCTTCCCTATGGCCTGCAGCAGGTGGGCCTCTCCACAGTTCTGCTGAGGGAGGGCAGAGGTAATCTTCCTTGGATAATGGTCCCAGCAGCCTCGTTTACTCTGCTGAAAATCCCATTACTGGCCTTTGCGATTTATGTCTGAGACCAACCCTAAGTCCATCACTAGCATATGGCACCCTGGAAGAGGAGGAGAAAGGAGACTGTGCATTCTTCCCTCCCTCCCTCCCTCCCTCCCTCCCTCCCTCCCTCCCTCCCTCCCTCCCTCCCTCAGGGGCACCTTATAATATAACAACTCAAAGAAATGGGGTGGGGACAGAGACCAGGAGAGGAGGCTAATGTCATGAGATGCCTCCAGGAGGACCTGGTCCTAACGGGAGAGTCAGTCCATGCCCAGGACCAAACAGAGCTGCCCAGGTCTCAGGGGTAAGGTCTGTTGTACAGGCTGGGCACTGGCTGCTCTGGGTATAGGGCTGACATTGGGGAGAGCATGAGAAATGGGAGGATTATCTGCTCTTGTTTACATGATTAATCCAAACAAATACTTCCTTTATCTGAAAGAATGAAAGGGCTTTGGAGGAAAATCCTTTTGGCAGAGAAACAAAGTGCAGGCATTTCCTTAATTAATCTCTCAGCTCCCTCCCCAGAGCAGAGACACCTTCAGCACTGGCCAGGCAAGGGGTGGTCTGTCTCAGTGCACTCTGGAAGACATGCCTCTGTGTTCTCATGTGGAGAGGGAGAATCTTGGACCCCCAGAAGGAAGACTTGCTTGTCAGAGGTTGCATGGCCAGCTGACAGGCTAGGTCACTGTCTGTCCCTCACTCATTGGTTCATTCAGTAAGCCTGCAGGGGCCACTGGCGCCTTGCCAGCCAGTGCTCTGGTCATTGGGGACCCATAGAGAAGTCAGACATGTCCCTTTCATGGGCACTCAATCCTGTGACTGGATTAGGCAGGTAAATACACCATGACAACCAGGGTCATGAGAGAAGAGGCTGAGGGAGCCCCTACCATTGGCAGCCTGAAAGGACTTCACCATGGAAGTGACATGGCCTGGTCCTGTCTCGAGAGGGGCTGGACAAGTGTAGGGGGCTTCTGAGAGGAACCGTGCAGAGGGAGCAGCATATGTAGGGATCCAGAGGTGTGATGGACTGGAGACCCAGGTTTCAGGGAGACAGAGCACAGAGCAAGGGGGGTTAGGAGCCTCAGGACTGATGGCTGGGAGGGAGACTGACTTCCTGGAGCACCTGGAGGGTACAGGGCTCAGTGGAGAGGAAGCCACAGTGAGCACACCAGAGTTCCTGGCCGAGGTCTTGTGCCTCTCACAAACCTGACCCGTCTTGCCTTCCAGTTTGATGTCTGGCCTTGCCTCCCTGGATGCCAAGACCTCCAGCCGCCTGGGCCTCCTCACTGTGGCATACTACCTGTGGACTACCTTTCTGGCCGTCATCGTGGGCATCATCATGGTCTCCATCATCCACCCGGGCGGCGCAGCGCAGAAGGAGACGACCGAACAGAGTGGGAAGCCAGTCATGAGCTCAGCTGATGCCCTGCTGGACCTTGTCCGGTAACTCTCTGTCCATGTGCTCTTGGGATCCCCAGGCCTGGCGCAGGCGCCCTGTGTGGCCTCCAGAGGATACACGGAATGTGGGACTCAGGTCAGCTCTAGATTAGATGTGGCAACATGGGTCAGGAGGAACCTTGTGACCCTCTAGTACGCTGACATCAGTGGTGAACATGTCTCGGTCCCCAGCCCCTGGGCGGCCTGCTGGGCTCTGCTCTGCCATCTCCACGGGGTTGGGGACAGGCGAGAGAACACCAGGCTGGGAAGGGCTGCGAGCTGACTGATCCTACAGCTGTTGCGGCCACCCAGCCTGCAAGGCAGGAGGCCAGTAGTTATGGCTCCCTCCTTTTCTCTATTGGTCCCTTTGCCCTAAATGAGAAAACAAGACCCAAAGAAGCAGTGTGGCTTTCCCAGCTTATTTAGCAGGGAGGTGAGGCCCCAGGATTCCATCCAGGCTGCTGGCCCCCAAGACAGTGACTTTGTGGAGCCACTACCTTAGTCACTTCAGCTCCATGAACCTGAGCCTGCTCCATAGCTGGCAACTACCCTCCTGGCCCTCGCCAGTACCAGCACTGGGCCCAAGCCTGGATCAGGAGGCTCAGCCTCCACCCTTCCCTGCTCTAGAGGAGTCACACTGTCAGGAGGGAAAGATCATGGCATGCTGGCCCACTTCTAAAGGCCACAGGAAGCAGGTTGGATTTATTTCTGCAGTGCTGGTGATCCAGCTCAGGGTCTTCTGCCTGCTGGCCAAACGCTCTGTCGCTGAGCACAGCCCCAGCCCAGAATATAACTTTCTGGAGCAGCATATTCGGTGTAGAAGGCTCCCTCTAGCCACCCGAGAGGCTACGGACCCAGGTTGGGCCGGCCCGAAAGAGGAAAGCAGAACTGGGATGGCCACTGGGTGAGACTAGGGAGACCGGCATGACTAGCAGGGACACCATCAGCAGTCGGGAGCATGAGAGTAAGGGTGACTGAGGAGGTTGCAACTGGCCGTGACCCAAGAATCAGAGTGAATAAGCATGTGGTGATCAAGCCAGAAGAAGGTTCTGCAGCAGGCACGGACCTGCCACAGGAGAATTCGAATCTCTTGGGTGGATCTGAGCTGGAGATGGAGATTTTGAAATTAAGGAAAAGGCAAGTGGCCCCGGGGATGGAGGGCTTAACCCGGGACATATGAGTATGCCAGAGCTGGACAGCCCCTGCACACACATCACACTGGAAATGACCTGTGCCTTGGGATTTTGTTGCTGTGAAAAAACACCATGACCATGGCAACTCTTATAGAGGAAAACATTTAACTGGGGCTGGCTTACAGTTCAGAGGTTCAATCCATTATCGCCATGGTGGGAAGCATGGTGGTGTGCAGGCAGACATGGTGCTGGAGGGGCAGGCAGCAGGAAGAGAGAGTGACATTGGGCCTGGCTTAAGCTTCTGAAACCTCAGAGCCCATCCCCAGTGTCACACTTCCTCTAATTAATCCACATCTATTCCAACAAGGCTACACATTCTAATCCTTTCAAATAATGCCACTCCCTGTGGGGGCCATTTTCACTTAAACTACCACAGCCTGAGGGGCTCAACTGTCTGACTTGCTCCATGGATTCCTTCCAGGCCCTCTTCATCTCCTAATCAGTTTAGGACATAAGTCCAGACCTAGCTAATACGAAAACCCCAGCTTTGTCAATTTGACACAAATCCTGCCCTTTCCTTGTGGGTCTGATTCTGGCTTGGGAAACAGCAGTGGGAAGATCTTACTTGTTTGCCCCACCGACTCCACTCTGATAGGAGGGCACACAGGGGCCCACTTTCCTGGGCACGTGCATACTGCTGTAGGTATTCCCTGGTTGTATTTCTTCCAGTATTTTCATAGGTTCTAGCCTTCCTAGCATTGGGCTCTCCTGCTAAAATAATCCCTGTTTCATCTGGGCACTTACAATGCTCCCTTCAGGCAAGATCTCTGGTCAACTCCTAAGCCTGGGCTACCCTCTTGGTCAGGGACCATTCTGTAAGAGCCACGGCTGGTCCATGGAAAGTATATTTATCTTTGCTAGAAGTGCAACCCTTTCCCAGGGCCTTTGGATATGAGTCAGGCACAAGCCTCTACATTCCTCAATTCCTGGGAGACACAGCCATGGTCTCTGAGTGACTCTCCTGGCTCAAAGTTAGAAAGGAATGTTCTTTCCTTCCCCATGGGAACTGGTGGCCAACACTTAGCATCTCTCCCTCTTTGTAGGAATAATTATCCTGTGTGTCAGTCAGTTGCAGCTGTGTAACAAACCACCCCAAACTGATGGGCTTGAAATGTCAAACTGGGGTTTGCAGTCTGCTGGAAGGGTCCGCTGATGCAGACTGAGACCACTCAGGGTCTGCAGAAGGCTGTTGAGGGGCCTGGATTGGCTTGACTTAGATGGTTTTGCAGGCTGCTCATGATCTCCATGCTTCAAGGCTAGTCCTGTTTTCTCAGAATGGCAACATTCCTCACTGTGGGAAGAAGCTGGCCTGGGTATTTTCTTACCATGAAGATTGAAGAGATGGAACTAATGCGTGAGGCTTTTGTAAGCCAGGTGATATGACATCATCCCACGTAATGGCTTTGAAAGTTCCAAGGCACCAGTGTTTTCCAATTTTTGGTTCAACCTACAAACCACTAGAGTGACAACACATTTGCCTACAACATCTCCAAGCTACCATGTCCAAGCCAAAGGCCTCAGTCCCGCCCTCCTCCCTCCACACTGCCCACTCTCCCACTCTTCTGAATGCCGTCAGCTTCAAAGCCAGACCCAGACCACGGCCCTTCAGTGCCGCCCGCGCTTGCCGTTCTCAGTGTCCAGTGGGCTTCTCTGCTTTCTCTCTGCTCCAATCTGATGTATTCTCAGCACAGCAGCTCAGCAAGCCGTCCCGTTGGTATCCATGGCTCCCCTACAAGCCGTCCTCTTGCTGTCTGTGACTTGCTTGCCAGCTGTCCCCTCAGCCTCTGTGACTTAGAGCCGTCATAGTACCTCCTTCCCTCTCCACTGCCTCACTCAGGGCCTCAGAGCCCACTCTTCCCCTGACTCTAGTCAAACCAGCCCCCGCCAGTCTCGTCCCATGTGTCCCCTGTCTTCATGCTGTCCCTGCCTCTCCGCATGGCCTTTCCTGGTGAGTGAGCATGCCTCTGTTCTTCACTGAGGTCTCTGCTGTGGGCCAGCTTCCTGCTGTGTTGTTCTTTGCTTGGCTGAGATTTTTCTGCCCAGCCCCTCTCACTACCTGACACTCTCACACCCTCAGATTTCTTATGTCTTCCTGTCAGGCTCCCCGCTGCCCCTGGTGGTGGAAAGATCCTCACAGGCCTCTCCAGGAGCCTACACACAAGGTTGTGATACCAACAGAGCAGTTGGGGGTCTAAGGCTCATTAGGAAAAGCATGAGCGCAGGGGCCAGAGGACTTGGTCCTTGGCGATTCTGTGGGCTGCCTGGGGCTGACAGGAGGGGCAGGGGCAGGAGGAGAAGTGGAAGAGGCCAAGGAAAGAGGGATTTTGAGAGGCCTCCTTCTAAGAGCTGTTATTTCTAGGATTACGTTCCCATGATCCATCATTTCTCAGACCGTGTGATTCAAAACAGCTTTTCCTCAGGGCGGGAAGAGCAGCCGATGCGCAGGGAGCCCAGCCCTCCCCACTTGCCTCCCCTGCTTAGGGCTGCCAGGCTCTGGGGCCCACACGTGTGTCAGAATCAGACGGTGTGCACTTCATGGCTTCTCACACAGTGAAGTCAAGCCTTCTGCTGCGTTGCGGCTCTGCAGAGCTGCAGTTGGGGACCACTGACACCATACCTCTGTGAGAGGTGGGGTTGCAGGGAAGGTGGCACGCTTCATGGGTGCCGAGCCACCATCTTCGATGCCCGAGGCCTTACCCCCTTTCCTGCCAACAGCCACTGTAACCTTGAGTAGGTGGCCCTCTTTCCAGGGCCACACAAGACCCACAGCTAGCAAGAGGCTGCGGGTGTGAGCAGAAACTTCTGGAGATGGGTAATGGGGCAACATGGCAAAGCTCAACCTCAGACACCATGAATGCCAGGTCTGGGTTGGCCTTCAGGCCTCGAAACTGGAACACTGGACTGGGGTTGAGCTCAGTATCAGGACACAGGCCTAGTATCACGAGGGTTAATCCCTAACACCAGAAAAAACAAACAGGGAAAGAAATGAGACACTGGTGACGTTGGGAAGGGTGAACGGAGCGGAGAGGGTGGACAGGTGTGACTGCAGGCACAGGATGCCCGGGAGGCAGCCCACCTTTAAGTCTCAGGGTGAAGCACTGCACCCAGAACTGCAGGAACAAATATGAGTCCCCACATCAGGACCAACCACCATCCCCACATCAGGACCAACCGCCGTCCCCAAAAGTCAGAGGAGGAATGATGGGGGATGTCCTTCTCTTATTGGTTGATGAATAAAACACTGATTGGTCAATAACCAGGCAGAAAGGATAGGCGGGGCTTCTAGACCAGGAGAAGGCCTGATTAGGGTAAGCCACAGCCTCGTGGCAATACACAGATTAATAGAAATTGGTTAATAATTAAGACAGAGCTAGCCAGTAGGAAGCCTGAGTCATTGGACAAACATTTTATACTTAACGTCTTTGTGTGTTTATTTGGGGCAAAGCGGTTGTGAGACCAGGCGGGACAGAACCCTCCATTTTCAATGGAAGGTGCATGGACACCACGCTCTGGAGCTGTGGGAGGAGATGAACCACCCAGAGTCACTTTACCATAGTCTAGAGCAGGCATCTGCTAAATGCTGCTGACAGAATGAGAACACACATGACCAAGGCGGAGACCCTGGGGACCTGGGAACACTGTACCGATGTGAAATGTCAGAAAGACGAGACTGGTCACACAGGGAAACAAGACCCTGGGGCTCAATGCTAAGGAGGCAAAGATGTGTGCTGTGTCTCAAAGATGATTCAAGATCACTACAGACTGTGTCCCTGGCTGACCTGCCAACTCATTAATTCATTTCCCAGGGCTCCAAGTTAGAGCCCTGACGTCGGCTCCCAGTGCGGCCTCGGGAAGTCTGAGCAGGGAGCTAATCAGGCTGGCTGTTGCTTTTTCCACCGTATTAAAACACCACAAAGATTAAGTAATAACTTGGCTCCCTTTGGAGCTCCCCGTTAGCATCCCGAGGGCTGGATGAGCATCTCAGGAGCTTTTCTTGAAAGGAGCAAGCCCCCACCATGGACCTTGGTGGGGGTTGCAGAAGGAGGTAAGTTTGGAATCATCTCAGTGAGAATTTACAAACAGCAGATATGGAGGGTAGCCTCGGCAGGGAGCCTAGGCTAGACTCTGGGAGTTGCAGATACGACTGTTCATACCCCCAGACACATTCTGTCTATGCTTTAGGTAGCTGCTACCAGGTTACAGGCCTCATGGGATAAAGGAGGAATTTTCCTGTAGGAGTTCAGAACCAACAGAAAATGAGCATTTTCCCACATAACACTCAAAAGTATGGGGGGTTTTTTGTTGTTGTTTTGTGGGGGGTTTTTGTTGGTGGTGGGGGTGTTTTTGTCTTAGATTTTGTTTTGTTTTGTCTTGTCTTTGGCTGTCCTGGAACTCACAGAGATCCTCCTGCCTCTGCCTCACAAGTGCTGGGATTAAAGGTGTGCGCCACCACAGCCTAGCAACCAGTGTTTTTCAACCTGAGGGTCACAATCCCTTTGGCAAACCTCTGTCTCCAAAAACATTTATATTATGATTCATGACAGTAGCAAAATTACAGTTATGAAATAGCAATGAAAATAATTTTGTGGTAGCAACATGAGGAACCTTATTAAAGGGTCACAACATTAGGAAGGTTGAGAACCACTGTCCTAGACTAACGCCATTCATTCTTTAGGGATAGAGTTTAGTGACTTCCTCTCCCCTCTGGGGCTGTCTGTTTAAAGACACAAGAAGATGTTCTCTTTCCCTAACAGGCCTCCATAAAGAAGGAAGGGAGGGAGGACCCACACTGGTGGGAACTCGCTTGCTCCGCCATGGGCCACCTGATGAAGTGGCCTCACACTAAAGGAAGTCTTGAAGGAATGTACATGCTTGCCTTTTTAGCTCTTCTTAGCCTAGAGTCTTTTCTGTAAGGCTGACCACCTCCTAAGTCCTGAGCCTCCTGGGGTTCCTGACCAAGATTTTCACACTGTTTGACAATCAGGGCAATCTGATGGCAGACATTAGCTTCCAACTCAATGAGATCACAGCTCCCTTCCCTGGTGACAAAACTGATACCCCTGGGGGAAGGGTCACAGAATGCTCTCAGCCAGCCTCTGCTTGGGTAGCTCCTCCACCCGCCTCCTCTGGCCAGATGTGTCCACGGAGCCTTAGCAGGAGCACAGACATTGCAGGCAGACGCTGCTTCTGGCCCCAGCCGCTGGGCAGGAGGCTTAGGAAGCAGAGCACACTCATGTCCACGTGTACAGCCTCACTCGTGTGTGAACCGAATCTAGAAAGAGCACTGCCAAGACAAGTGAGCCAGGGTGAGCCAGGACAACAGCAGCGTGGGTGTGTTATCAGAGCTCATTCCGGGAAACTGAACAAGAGGCCATAAGCATCTCCAATCTGTAACCGTCCTGGAAGGGCAGAGGTGGGAGTGTCTTGCTAGATCCCTTAGAGAAAGGTCACTGCAGGGGCCACTTGAAGGCACGCATCTCCCTCACCTCCCCAGCGTGGGGACTGTCATTTTACAAAACATTAAAAAAAGTTTTTGGCAATTTGCATATCCTCTTTTGTGAGGAGGATCCCTGGGCATGTCTTTCCGTCTTTCTCTAGTGAAGTGTCACTGCTTTCATGACCTGCTTGCTTAAGCAGCAAATATTTTCAGAGTGCCTACTGTGTATCAGGCTCTCTTCCAGGGACCAAGCAGGCAAAAAGAACAAATGCCCCTGCTCTCGAGGGATTTGAGATCCCGTGAGAGAGGACAGCTGGTGAAGATGGAAGAAAGCAGGAGTTGTTGAAAATATTTTCAGAGTCTGGTGATTACTGTAGTCATTGAGATGCCCCAGCTTGTCTGTCATTTGTTTTGTAATTTCATTCGCATTGTAACCTTAGAAAGCATCTTGGTTTTTTTCCCCTCAGAATGACATTTTGGTATAATTTTAGGTTTTCAGAAGGTAGCAAAGAAAAGAAATCTTACCTACCCTCTCCAGTGACCAGATGTTAGCATCTTCTGTAACCACAGGACCTTTCAAACTAAGAAATGGAACTGGGCCACCTTGAAATAAACTACAGATCTGGTCTGTTCAGTCCTTTGGGGCAGAGACTCAGGCAGCCCAGAGGGGATGTGAACTTCTGGTCTTCCTGCTTCCATCGCTCCAGGGCTGGGGGTGCAGGCTTGTGCCACCATTCAAGTCTGTTGCAGAACTCCATTTGGATAGCTTCCCATTAAGAACTTTTCTGTTCCACTATCCCAGCCAGGATGGCATAGTGAACTGAGCAATTTCTTCTTTTCAATGAGTAAAATCTGTTGAGCTGTCCACTTTGTTCTTGGCGAGCCCTTCCATGTTTAGGCGGTGATAAAAGATTAACCTAGTGTCCTCTAGGTTTTTACCGTTTCATTGCAAAAATTATGTCTTGAAGTCAAGTGGAATTTGTTTTGGTAGAAGATTAAATAACAGAGTGAACAACTTTTCAGAATGGCTGGTCGGCTATTCAGTTCTAATGGTGACTCCTTTAATTCCTTGCTGGCTTTTGAAACGGCTTTCCCAAAATATGAAGTACTTGTTGGGACGGGCACGGTAGCACACGCCTGTAATCTGAGTGCTTAGGAGGAAGGCAGGTTTGGGGGCAGCCTGTGGTACATGGTGAGACCCTGTCTATAGTCAGACAGGCAGTAAGTAGACAGGTGATAGATAATTAGATAGATAGGTGATAGATGATTAGATAGATGGTAGATGATTAGATAGACAGATGATAGATAATTAGACAGATAGATAGATGATAGATAGATAGATAGATAGATAGATAGATAGATAGATAGATAGATAGACAGACAGATAAGCTGGCAAACTAGCTCATTAGGTGCTTACCACACAAGCCTGACAACCTGTTTGATCCCTAGAACCCACAAAAAAGGGGAAGGAAAGAACTGAATCCTAAAAGTTGTTCTTTGACCTCCACACATGCCAAGGCACTCAACTGCAGGCACACACACACAAACATAATGCCAAAATGACAACAGAAATTAAATGCTTAGCCATTGGAATTTCTGCCCTGTGCTCCGGTCTCTATGGTGTGGATTGCCATATTGTTGTGTGTGTAGGACATTGCATTGAAACAACTATACTTGTCTAGTATATATTCATATCTGGCAGGACAAAAACCCCTCTACCTTCAGCCTTAAAATAAATAAGACGCAGTCAGTTCTCCATTGGCATGAGTTTCATGTCCATGGAGTCAACCAACTGCTGGTCAAAAACTTTCAGGGACCACGCGGCCTGTGCACTAAATGTGCTGGCTTTCTTGTCACTAAATGTGCTGGGTTTCTTGTCACTATTCCATCCACGCAGCACATCAGCTCCTTCCATCAGACTCCTGGGCTCCAGGCACTGCACAGTGTCCAGAGATGATTGACCGCCAGGCAGGATGTGCATGCACGTGGGTTATCTTAATGTCTCCTAACACAGCATCCTCAAACTGGGGGCTCTAGGGAGGATCTAGGGTCAATCTCTGAACCAAGGAAGAATGACTAAACTGGTCCACTGCGTGTCCAGTCTGAGTCGGGCCCACACATACACAAAGGCTATCAAAGATACAGGGGAAGCCAGGTGTGGTGACAGATGTCTTTTGTCCCAGCACTTAGGAGGCAGAGACAGAAGGATCTCTATGAGTTTGAGGCCAGCCTGGTCTATATAGTGAGATCCAGGCCAGGCAAGTCCATGTAGTGAGACCCTGTCTCAAAAAACAAATAAACAAAAGGATGGAGGAGACAGATGGAGACTTAACTTTAGGAGGCCAGCTCATCGGAAGATAAACATCTATAAGTTGCCAAGGTGACCCACACACAGAAAGGCCACAGGCCTGCCTCAAGTCAGACACCTGGCTAGGGAAAGCGTGCCGATTTGCCTAGCAGTTAAGCAATCAGGGAAGTAGGGATGCCATGTCCGTCTTCGGGAGCAGTGTGAGTAAGGCTTGGAACTGGACATTCTAAGAATCACTGGGGACCACTGGCATGGGTGCCACCCGGGGTGGAGCTCATGGAAGGCTCCCACTACCCGCTGCCAAAGGTATATCCTGATGACCTCCAAAGGCCTCCTATCCTGTCACTGGAAATCCTTAACTGCTGCCTCTCTTCTCTTCTCAGGAACATGTTCCCAGCCAACCTGGTAGAGGCCACGTTCAAACAGGTGAGCAGAGCCTGGCTATGGAGGGAGGGGCGGGAGGGGCGGGAGGGGAGGCAGGGCTATCTGGGCCTAGTTGGAAAGTGACAGGCTGGCAGCCTTCCTGTCTTCTACAGGTGGATGTCAGGGGGGAGGGGGCATGGGCAGGATCCATATCTTAGGCCCTCCCTTGGCCATGCCCGTCCTGGGTTCCAGTTACTCATAAAGAAACTCCGTGGGGCAGAAGAAAGCATTGACTGAGCACCTGACTCAGCACATGGGTGTTCACACTCACCCTCCTAATCATCCTAACAAGTGTCCACACTAAGGTAAGACCAGCCCATTTCCTGGATGGGAAAGCTGAGGCTCAGAAGTAGATCATTGCTCAAGATTATACCACTAATCAAGGATGAGAGAGTGGATGAATTCAGGTCAGGCTAGCTTCTAACATGCTTCCTCTCTAAAATCAGTCTCCCCATAAGAATAGTAATAACATTCACTGTTGGAAATTAGGAAATGTCAAAGTACATCAGACAGGGCCTGGGGAGTGTGCATCAGTTGGCAGATTGTTTGCCTAGCATGCACAAAGCCCTGGGTTTGATTCCCAGCACTGCGTACACAAGGTTTGATAATACACTTGTAATCCTCAGAACTCGGGGAGGTTGGGGCAGCCTAGGCCGCAAAAAAATAAAATAATAAACTTAAAGAAAAAAATAGACAAAGCTGGGCAGCCTAGGCAATATGTCTAAAAGCGAAATAAATTAATGAACTTAAAAGAAAAAATGCAAACCCACCCTCAGTTAACGCATGAAATCACCTCTAGGTCCAGGGTGTAGAAACAGAGGAAGCAGATGTTACCGCTTCTCTAGGTCTCCAAACTGAGGTTAGGATCTTCAGGTGTGCGGTTTGCATCTCGCCCCGCCCCACCGTGTCAGGAGCCGCCCTCCCCAGGGCGGCCTCCCTGGTTTGCTGCCTGTCCCCTCCAGGTCATGCAGGTGGCTCCCAAGCTGTCTGCTCACACTCCTGCTCCTCTACAGGTCTCTACCCCTTTTCCTGTATGCCAGTTGCCGATGCAACCACGCTAGTGCCTTCCTAAGTCCTTTGCCTGGGCTGGGGACACAAAGCAGCTGGCTAAGGGCATGGAAAGGGACCCCAGAACAAGCAGCAAGTAGCCAACGTCTTAATCTCTGTCCAGGAACACAGCCACCCTGGTACAGGGCCCGGAAGGCTGGGCAGGGAAGAGCATTCTGCCCTGGGGGCGGAGAATTATTGGAGATTACGAGTGTTAATCTATTTTATGACCCTTTCCTTTTGGCAAACTACTCATCTTTCGAGACCCAAATCAAATACCCCCATCCCCTTTGTTAGTCACTCTCTGCCCCAAGGCCCTGAGGAGAAAGTATCTGGTTCAGTTCTGTGTGCGCTGATGTTGGTAACGGTAAGCCTCATGAGGGACTTTCCGCAGGCCAGCAGCTGTGGGAGCGCCCTACTTCATCCAGTGAGGGAGATGCCCCTGTGGTGAGGGACACAAAGCCAGACGCTTTTGTGTATTTCCTGAATTGATTCCTCTACTCCCCACAAAGGCCCTATAGTCTTGATGCTGTGCTGTCTGAAGGGACAGCTGCCCCCTTGTTTGGGCTCCTGGAATCTGAGGAACGAGGGAGCAAGCCCTAGGAACAGCCTGATGGGCAGAGGAGGACCTTGGGTAACTGACTAGGCCTGGGGCCTAGGAGCTTTCTTTGAGAAGGTTCTGGATCTTTCCAAGAGACAGCAGGGCTTCCGGCTGCCTGGTGCATGGGTACTGGCCTGGTGGAAGGGGAGATGGGTGAGGAAGCTTCTGGCAGAGGAGGAGGCAGATGGGTGGAGGGAGTCGGGTGACAGAGAGCTGGAGAGAGCTGCAGGCACCATGTAGCTGGATGAAGGACTCCCTTCTCTTTGTGGTGGGTGACATCCTGGCTCACCAGGCTCTCCCTCGACAGTCCGTTGACATCCATGTACTACAAGCGAGTACAAACGTGCCTTCAAGTGTTTCCTGTAATAACATGGTACTGATTCCCTCCTGGTTGGCATGCTCCCCAACAGTACCGCACCAAGACCACTCCAGTTATCAAGTCTCCCAAGGGGGCGTCAGAGGAGGCCCCTTCTCAGCGGGTCCTCATCTACGGGGTCCGGGAAGACAATGGCTCTCGTGTGCAGAACTTTGCCCTGGACCTGACCCCCCCACCGGAGATCGTGTACAAGTCAGAGCCTGGTACCAGTGATGGCATGAACGTGCTAGGCATTGTCATCTTCTCAGCCACCATGGGTATGCGTTGTCACTGCCCCCTGCAGTGCCCCTCCCAGTCTTCCATACCCTTCTTTGCTGCTCCTTCCTAAGTGGCTCCGAGTCCTGAGAATTCCTGTCCTGGGGCTGCTCTGCCCACACAGGCGTCGGCCCTGCTACCTCTCTCCGACCTTGGACCTTTTACTGAAGTCATGAGATGATAGTTGGTGAACAGCTGGCCCTTTTGATAGGACTTTCATCCCACATCCCGGCTTTTCCCTAGCTGCCTCTCCCTCTAGAGCTGTTTGTGTCATTTCTTGGGTGCTCATAGCAACTTCCCTGAGCACGTCTTTCCCTTTGCAAGTATTGTCTGGGTCCCCAAAGTCCCTCCAACCACAGCAGTTTATTCAGTTAAACCACTAAGGGTGTGATGTGGGGTCCTTATTTGTATGTGAACCTTTGAAAGCATTCACCTTCTTTGTTGTGGTGGTGGTGGGGGGGTAGTTTTATATTCTCAGTTTTGCTTGTGTTTTGGTTTTGAACTTTTTCTTTGCTTTTGAAAATTTCACACATGTATACAAATGAATATAGTTTGGGGTTTTGCTTTTTGCTTTTTTTTTTTTTTTGAGGCAAGGCCTCATGCAGCCTGGGCAGGCCTCAAACTCGCTTTGCAGCTGAGGATGGCCTTGAATTCCTGACCTTCCTGCTTCCATCTGCCAAGTGGGATTATAAGTGTAAGCTTCCATTCTTGCTCTTAAAGAGGCCCCTAACCTGTATGGCTTCAGATGTCACGATCTCCTGCCAGGAATGCTGCCCACCGCCACCACTGCCACACACAGGACCCCCTGTCTGGGGGGAGCTCCAGGCCTGGACGTCTGAGGAAACATTCAGCATCAGCCCTGGTGTGGCTGGCTCCTGCTTCCTGGCTTTCCCACCCATTTCACCCTCACACAGCCTGCCCAGCATCCTGTTGTGTACACTGCCATCTGACCCCAGCAGGTCCCCTACCCAGCTCCTGCCGGCCTGCCTCCTGTCTCTCTCTCTCTCTGCTGCTACCACCACCCTGGAGCCATCTGGACCCTGCAACAGCTGCCTGGAGGTTCCCTGCATTTTGTGCTCTTGTCCCCCCCTTGGGAACAAGAAGCCAGTTCTGTTCTGTAGGCTGCACTCGGACAGAAGCCAAACGGGGCCTTGGAGGCTGCAGAACTCAGAGGTGTGGCCCGGGCTGCTCCACCTCCCTGCAGTGCTGTGGCCCAGGCCTCTGCTCTCTCTAGCCCACTGCCCCTGTGTTTCCTCACAGCCACCTCTCTCATCCTCACCAGGGTCTTCTTGGCCCCAGACTCAGTCAGGTGCCCGGGTTGTGACCTCTCTGCTCGGGATGCTCCACAGAACATCTGACCCTGTCACATTAGCCACTGTCTGTGTAGAGCGCGCAGAAGCTGGGTTAGGTGACTCAGCATCACTTGGGTGGCTTATTTATGGTCTATTTACCTGATCCCTCCATGGTGACTAGTGAGGGCAGAGCTTAGAGGAACCTGATGAAAACATGTTTGGGCGATGCCTGAGCATGTAGGCAATAACGGATAGCAAAGCTCCGGTCGCCTTGGCCAAAATACCAGACACGTAAGGGCTAACGCTGGAAAGTGGCACCGGCCACTGGGCTTTCCTCTCCTCCAGCCTCTTTGACGGATGAGGCAGCAAATGAAGGATCCGAGGGAGCAGTGAAATGGGATGTCTGAGACTCGGTGTTCACCAGGCAGTGTGACTGTCTGTGTGCCCTGTACATGTGTGCTGTTGGCGCCAGTCCGTCTTAGCCAGCTGGCGTGCCCACTCCTGAGAGTCTGAGAGCGCCCTCACCTGCGTATGTCCGTGCCGTTAGGCACAGTTGCCCTACATCCCTGTGTCCTTCCCCGATCTTTCTCGATATTGGGACAAGGCTGGCGCTCAGGTCACCTGTGGGGTGCCTCATTGTCACAACTGTGTCCTATGCACACTAGATCTGAATTCGCCCAGAGTCCATCTTGGAGACATCCAAGTGAATGACGGCGAGGAGGGGCAGAAATAGCCAGAAGGCAGACAGAGGTGGAAGGTGTGAGCTGGTTCATTTGCCAGCATCGCAAGCCAGATGAGTGGGCCTGGCCCGGTGTCACCCCAGTCCTGGCTTCTCCCGCTTACACGGGCAGGCCCTTCCTCACGCCACCACCACAGGGTGACTTCTGTGTGGATTCATGGCGACCGAGCCCTTCTCTGGAGCTCCACATGCCACACTCAGTGCCCACCTTTTCCTGTTGGGCAGAGGTCACTGAGCTGCCAAACCGCATGCAGAGCGTTCGAAGGACAGAATGGTGACATGATGGTGCGGTCACAGGGCTGATGCCAAGGAACAGTCTCCCCATGTGCTCTTGCCAAGAGAACTGACAGCCAGACGTCCTGACATTGAAAACTGGGGAAATGCTCTGAGGCAGCCGAGAACCTGCTGTCTAGAATGCTAAGGCCCATGAGGCCAGGGCCCAGGGAGAAAGAGCAGACAGAGCAGGGTGGTGTAGAGGGGTCAGGTAAGAACGGCTGGAGCTGGGGAGCTGGTTACTGTCAAAGTGGGCTGGGCATCAGGATGTATTCAAGGGCCTTTTATCTCAAGGGATGAATGTCTGTCTGCCGCCGTGTGGAGAACGAACTGTGATTCTAGAGGCTGCGGGGATGTCAGCAAGGGCTGAACTCTGTATTGTGTTCACCTGTCCCTCCTTGCTATCAGCATGCCTGCACGATGGCCTGGTGCACCTGTGACTTTCTGTGTCACCCTGCAGGCATCATGCTGGGCCGCATGGGTGACAGCGGGACCCCCCTAGTCAGCTTCTGCCAGTGCCTCAATGAGTCCGTCATGAAGATCGTGGCGGTAGCGGGGTGGTAAGTTTGCTCTATGGAGCCCCCCCCCCCACTCTTCCTGTCCTGGACACATCACTGGCCCATTCTCAGTGCTCTCTTAGGAGCTCAACAACCTGCACAGGAGGCTCAGCTGGGTGCGCTGGCTGTGTTTGCAGGGTTTCCAGCACAACCAAGCCTAGGCTTCTGCTCTTGCGGCCTCAGTTTCCCCTGTGGAACCTGTTTAACCCAGCTTTTGCAGAAAGCACACAGTGGAAGTGAAAACCAGTAACCATCCTGGTTAAGAGTTCAGACCCCAGGAGCCTTCTAGTTAGAAGGGCATGCATGGTCACCTAGGAGATGTGGCATTGCTGAGCTAAAATGCAGCTTCTCGAAGTGAGGTCCCCGGCTGCCTAGGGTTGGGGTAACCGAGGAGAACTAGTGATGCCACGGGCCTGGCTCTCGGCTGGGCACCTCGGTTGGTTACAGTCTCGTTCAGTCCCTGTGAGGGGCTTGAGATGAGGTCGCATGAGGACAAGGTGAGGGGTGGGATGGGAACCTGAACTGAGCCTGAGGTCACTCTGCCACCCCAGGTACTTCCCCTTTGGCATTGTCTTCCTGATTGCTGGAAAGATCCTGGAGATGGATGACCCCAAGGCGGTGGGGAAGAAGCTGGGCTTCTACGCCGTGACTGTGGTATGCGGGCTAGTGGTCCACGGCCTCCTCATCCTGCCCCTACTCTACTTCCTCATCACCAGGAAGAACCCCATCGTCTTCATCCGCGGAGTCCTCCAAGCTCTGCTCATTGCGTTGGCCACCTCCTCCAGGTACCCCAGGGAAGCGCTGAGCAGGCTGGGGGTGGGCTGAACAGAGCTCTGTCCACAAATCCAACCACAGAACCACAGGAAGTGCTAACACGGCTCTAGACAGATCCCAGGGGTGGCAACAGTGTCTTGGTAATATCACCGTGTGGGACTTAATGCTCAAGACTCTGTGGCCTTCCTTTGCCCATGGACCAAAGCTCTCTCAATCCTCATGGAGGACCGTCCTCACTCCACAGCCATGTCTCCTGTCAGGGTAGACCCCTTGACATCATGGGAGCTCGGTCTGTCTGCTCCATATGGGATGTCCAGGCTGGAGCACCTGTTTCAACCTGGGTAGCATTTCTGGACGGCCAAGGCTGGAGTCAGGCTTCTGTTAGGCGTGCCAGTGTGATGGCGGGCTGTCCCTTAACCTTCTCAGGCCTGAGTGTCCCCATACCTGGACTGGAATAATTTGTACCTCACAGGATTCCTTCAGAGACTGGGATAATCCACCGGGGGTAAGAAAGCCAATAGAACCAATGAACCCGGCCTTAGGGGCTCCTTACCACAGCTGAGTACGGAAGACCTGGGAGAGTTACAGGAGGAGGCAGGGAATGCAGTGGCCGTGCACGGCACCTTGCCCTGTGGGGATACAATACTGTCCTGAGATCAGGCGTCCAAGACATGCGGAAGGAGCTGTGGGGACCTAAGCCCATCTTTCCGGGCCAAAGTCACCACTCTTGCCTGGGCCTCAGTCTCCCAGACAGTGCCATGCTTCACCCCTGTCAGAGGCACCCCGTACCCTGCAGCAGAAACCCCTCAGAGATATAACATCAGGTGCTTCTCTAAGCACTTCATGGCTTGATCTTGCAATCACTCTGTGACCTGAGAGTTGTGTACAACAGAAACCAAGGTGCCCAGGTTACAGGGCTTGCTGAGGACCTGTGGGAGACTGCACTCAAGGTCCAGGCACTCTGGCATAGTCTCTGCGGGTCACCGCTATAGACACTCTTGGCGTTCCTCCCCTGGGAAGATGAAGGGGCAACCTGATGCCTAACACACAGTGGTGCTCTTCCTGGGGTCACTCCTACTAGCCTGAGCGGACCCACGTGTATGCCACACATTTCTGTCAGGGCATCAGTGAGCTGGCCCTCCTGTAGTAACTCACTTCAGAGGCCCTGACCGTCCTGGAGGAGGGTGGTGGGCAGACACCTGGCCCTCTGCCCGTAGCTCAGCCACACTGCCCATCACCTTCAAGTGCCTGCTGGAGAACAACCGCATTGACCGGCGCATCGCCCGCTTTGTGCTGCCTGTGGGCGCCACCATCAACATGGACGGCACCGCGCTCTACGAGGCTGTGGCTGCCATCTTTATCGCCCAGGTCAACAACTACGAGCTGGACTTTGGCCAGATCATCACTATCAGGTGTGTACTGCTGCCACACCCCAGCGGGCTCCTGGGTCAGCAAGGACATGGGCACACGGCAGCCGCAGGCAGGGCTAGGGCTAGGCTAAGCCTGATCTCTGGGATCGGGGCGAGCCGAGAGGCAAGGGCCAGGCCTGAGGACCAGTGAGGCTGGGGTGGGGCTGGGGTGGACCACCGGAATTTGAGTCTCTCTGTCCCACAGCACAGTTCCCTAACTTACTCCAGTTCCCTCAAGGATGGGGATGGGGACCCATGAGCCAAAGGACTGCGAGCAGACACGTGCTGCTCTGAGAACCCCCTGATGAGCTACTCGTGACTGCCCCCACCCCCTGGCTGACCCTGAGGACCTAGCATTCTGGTCTAGGAGCCAGTGCTGTAGCAGGTGTCCTTGCCACACCCTCCTCCCTCCGCAGCATCACGGCCACTGCAGCCAGCATTGGGGCAGCTGGCATCCCACAGGCAGGGCTCGTCACCATGGTCATCGTGCTCACCTCTGTGGGACTGCCCACCGACGACATCAACCTCATCATCGCTGTAGACTGGGCTCTGTGAGTGCTTCAGTCCAGTCCCTACCCAGGCCCTCCCTTGCCATGCAGGGCGCATGGGGGCGCCCCAATAATCTACACCCAGCTCAGTTGTATGACTTGGGGGTCCCAGGGTTCAAAAGTCGAGACAGAGTCCCCTTGCATTCTCCAAAGAAGAGTTCTAGATAGTGACCCCAAGTCTGGCCCCTCCTAACACAGGGCCTGTGTTCACGATGGGGCCTCCTCAGCTGGTTAGGCACGGCTGAGGATGGCTTGGGTGCATCCCCATGGGCAGTCACTGCCTGTGCTTCTCCTGTGCAGTGGTCTTACTTTCCAGTTCAGCGTGGCCCTCCACCGATTTCTGGTTGAGGTTGCTGCGGCTCACTGCCCACCTTGACTTGCCAGGGACCGCTTCCGTACCATGATTAACGTGTTGGGTGATGCGCTGGCAGCCGGGATCATGGCCCACATCTGCCGGAAGGATTTTGCTCAGGACACAGGCACTGAGGTGAGAGCAGTGTCTCCCCAGGAAGCCTCTAAGAGCCAGAGCCAGGTGGGGTTGCAGACTTCACGGTGGACCTGACAGAGTGCCCAGATCCAGCCAGGGAAGCAGTGGGGGGAAAAATAGCACATTCCCCCCTGAGAAACCCAGTCCCTCATGTCGTATATTGTGGGGCAGCTGGAAGTTGTCTGGTATTCAGGGTTGCAGGTATGGGTAGTTGGCTGTACCTACTTCACTGGAGGGAAGCTGAGTTCAGGCAGGAGATCTACTGCTCTCCAACTGGACCCTGTGGGGTAAGTCCCTTTACCACCAAGATAGGAGGCAGGAGGCAAGGCACCTTGCAAACTGGTAGTCAGAGAAGCCTGTGCCCTGCCTAGGCTACCCAGGCCAAGGCTATCCAGCTGTATTTATAGGAAAATCCCTTTTGGTGGCTGCTAGGCTTTACCTACCTTCAGTCCCTCCTAGTGCTAACAGGGCTCATTTCCTCTCCAGAAACTGCTACCCTGTGAGACCAAGCCAGTGACACTGCAGGAGATTGTGGCCACCCAGCACAATGGCTGTGTGAAGAGTGTGGCTGAGGCCTCGGAGCTAACCCTTGGCCCCATGTGCCCCCACCACATCCCAGTCCAGGTAGAGCAGGATGAGGAGCCGGCCACTGCCAGCCTAGACCACTGCACCATCGAGATCAGTGAGCTGGAGACTAATGTGTGAGCCCACAGGGCTGCAGAGCCAGGCCAGACCCTGGGGTAGGAGCTGAACTCAAAATACAACCACGCAGCTGGCAAAGCCTGTTCCAGTTCCACTGACAGGCCAGTCAGCCACTGATGAGGAAGTGTCTCAGCAAAGAGACAACTCGTGCAGGAGCCCACAACCAAGGGCTCTTGCGGCCCAGGACCTAGCTGTGACATTTCTCCTGCAAGAACCCACAAAAGCTCCTGGCAGGGAGGGTCTTTACCTCTACTTTTTGGAGGAAGAGTTTTGGGGCCTGAGAGCTAAAACCACTCACTGAAAGCAACATCAGGGTCAGGATGTGAACTCAAGTCTTTGGAGCCTTGACCATTCCCTTCTGGAGGACAAGGCAGCCTGCAAGGACCAGCAAAAGAGGCTCTGCCCTCTCCAGGGTCCCCATAGCCACCACTGCTTCCAACTGATAGAGATATAACAACAGCGTCCCTGTTTCTGTCCCAGCTGTGTCCAGGTCAGGTCAACCTGCCCCACCCCACAGCATGTGGTTCTAACCCAACACTCCCAGTAAGGGCCGGCCCATCCCAGAGCTGAGACCTGATGCCTTCCATGTGGCCATTTCTGCCCACCAGATCTCTCATCTAATATGGAGAATGATGTCCACTAGAGCTGGGAGGCCCCATGGGTACAGCCCAGCCAGCCTTCCATGGGACAGGTAGGCAAGATGGGCCACAGGAAGGGAAGCCTAGCCTGGGATTCTCTGGCCAAGCGACCAGCAGTACCTTGGGGTCCAATCTCCACAAAGACTTGTATGGCAAAGTGGCATGAGAGTTACTAGTTCTTTCTGTGTTTGCAATAACGTGATAAATAAAAGTCTTTGTGTTTTCAGGACTTGTGGATGCAGCAGGCTGTGCTGGTGGTGGTTTGTTTTGTGATCTGGGACATGGTCTTGTTAGGCAGCATTAACCACCCATTATGTAAACTCTGTTAGTAGCAGTCCTCCTGCCCCTGCCTTCCCAAATGCTGAGGTTATAAGGCCTGGGCCACACTCCCTGGCTGAGACCAGACTCTTGGACAGAACTCCTTTGTTGAGTGGATGAAAGCCGATAGAGTACACGTCAGCCAGCTCTGGTGGTCACAGTGAGGACAGGTCTATCACATGTGGGAGACGGAGTAGAGACAAGCCCACCCCAGGCCACCTCAATAGGCCTGACTGTAGCTGGCTTTTCCCAGGGCTGTTATTCACAGACCTCCTAGCCTTCACCAACCTGATCTGGGCTCTGGCCCTGAAATCAGATCCCAGAGAAGGAAGAAATCTCAGTGGAAGCCTGCCGCTGGCTAGTTAACATTGTGAGCAGGCCCTTAAAGAAGGACCTGCTCAAAAAGCCTAAGGCAAAGAAGGGCGCTGTCCACACAATCTGTTGTAGCCAGGATTGGGGCTGGGATGGGGTGGGGGTATCACTCTGGGGTCAGGAGGGGTAATATACTAGGTCCATGAGGATACTGAGACCCAGGGAGGAGACAGGCCACCCCAAGGTCACTCAAGGATCAGTAGGGCACAGGCCCTCACCCTTGAATTCTACCTTCTTCCCATGAGTGGAAAGACTACAGGAAGGGCCTCAGCTCCAGGACACTCTCCCACTCCCTGCTCTGTGGTCCTCTCATGGGTCCACCATAGCTGTCTTCCCACCTGGGAGAGATCAACTGTCCAGTCAGTCAGTTACTTCTGCCTTCATGTAGATGGGCTCACTTGGCCTTCCTGGAGCCACCTCTTAAAGCCTTTGAGGAATCCAGTTGTCTTGCCCGGCTAGTCACAAGCAGGAGTCTATATGTTGATGAACTTGACAGGCTTGTACCCACACATCTCCAGGTCAGGGAGACCCCTATATAGTCATCTAGATCCAAATGGCACTAGCTACAGCCTCCCTACAGCTTTCAACTCAGGCCCCCCTCTGCTCACGCTGGGGTGCCACACTGGACATGCCCCTCACCTCCTCCCGGGGCATACCTGAAGAGACTGTCTCCACATCAGCTCTGCATGAACTCTCAGACCTGCCTTCTGCCTCTTCCCTACTTGGACAGCAGAGAGCACATCAGTAATACCAGCAACAACACCTCCCTGCAAAGGTGACTCTCCAGGTAGGCCCTCTGCCTGGGGGCTCAGTTTGGGGGAGCAGGGGTAATGTGCAGGCTGTGCCCTGTCTGACCCTGAAAGCAGATTGTCGCCCACTCAGAGTGCATGCGCCAAACCTTCCTGCCTTGCTACTGTGTCCCATCCCTCCTCTGTCTGCACCACCCCTGTGGGGCCCCTTGGTCCCGGCACCAGCCCTCATTCTTGCTGGCCAGGGCTATTGCCTATTGAATCTTGCCCACCCTGAGCAGATGCCAGCCCAGCTCCTGGATGGAAGCATACACAGACACGGCGTGGCTGCAGGGGCAGGGACAATGCTTTATATTACTTTTTCTGTAACAGGAAAACTCAGCTTTGAGACTTTTATCTTTATATATATATTTTCTCCTTAAACAAAACCAAAGGTACCCAGAACTTTCCTGCAGAACTGAAGACCAATGCAGCCATGCCCCCGAGCCCCCACCATGCCCCACAGCTGCCTCCTTTCCCTCTCCCTCCTTGAGGTTGTCCTCAGAAAGTGCCTGTGACCTGCCAGGGCACAACAGGAAGGGGCTCGCTGCGGCGGGCCTGCCCCAGCACCTGGGGAAGGGGTAAGGCAAGAAACAAAAGCCAGCTTTTGTGAGTCTCAGAGGGTGGAAAGTACCTGGCCACAGAGCAGGGGGACAACCCGGAGTCTCCAAAGGAGAGACGACAGAGGAAGGGCACATCCAACTCTTATGGCCAGAGCTGTCCAGAAACAAGAGCTTTCGGTGGTATAGGTCACTGTGTGTGTGTATGAACTGGGAAGAGGGTGGCTGCCTGAGTGTGCCAGGCCAGTGTGAACTCAGAGGTCAGGATGTGGTGTGGGGTGTGTGTGTGTGTGTGTGTGTGTCTGGTGTGTGACTGTGCAGACAGCCAGTTTGGAGGGTCATGTGCAGCTAGCTGTGTGGCCAAGCTGGGGGTGTGGTATCTGTATGTGTCTGATTTGTAACATATTGCAGGAAGGGGTGGGACACAAAATTGTGGTCAGCCTGTGGCATTCGGATGCCCCTTGGGCTCAGCGTTGGGTGTGTCAGAAGGGCACTCGTGGGGCACAGGCCTGGGCTGCAGAAAGGAGTTCGGTGGTCCATCGTCCTGTGGAACATGTCGGAGAGTCAGCGCTAGCTACACACAGCTTCGGGAGAAATGAATCAGAGAGAGGGGGATTTGGAAACTAGGTTATTGGGAGTGCAGATGGGAGGTGCCCCTGGGAGCCTTGAACCAGGAGGTGCCCAGCTGGAATCCAGAACTCTCTGGGATTTCTCCCAGCACTCCGCTCAGTTGACTTGACCATGGCCCACATTCCACAAGGGGGAAGATTCTTCTTAACCCCAGAACTCCACAGCTCTTCCCCTGAGAGCCAGAGAATCCTCATATAGCAATCACCCCTTCCTACTGAGCCCTGGCTTTTAAGGACAGAACCAGAGGACAAGGCCATAGCTGGCCCTGGGAGCAGGGTCTGCCCCTCCATGCTCACAACCCTGTCATGCACCCGCTTTCTCTCCTTAGTGGACCTTGTTCCCATTATCTGTCCTCACAGCAGTCCTTACCCATCAACACCCTCCCCCCAACTACCAGTTCCTCCCAGCTCCAGGCTCTACTTCAAGTCACTATCCTAACTGTGGCCATGACCAGCAGTCCCCTCCCATGGCTGCACCCTGGCCTCTTAACCCCTAACACATTCTCTGAGGTCCTAACTAACCTTAGATATCCCCTCTGACCACGGATCTCTGCCTGGACACACCCTATCATCTGCCCAGGTTTCCGCACCCTCCCCACAGCTCTGCTACCAACACTTCCTCCTGCCCCTCCTCCTGTCCAGGCCACCAAGCCTGACCCCCAGGACTGTTAATCTATCCCGTTTCTTTGTTCCTTGTCTTCCTGGTCCCACAACCCTAACCAAAGAGTTAGCCATGGATGAACCCAAATCTCTGCTTAGCATCTTCTGCTGCATGGACAGAAAGCTGATGGTCTCAGTTCATGTGACTTCAGATCCAACCATCAAAGCCACTAGCCTGTCTGTGACGGCGGCCACTCAGCTCCCTGGCCTCCCTTCCACAGCGGGACAACTACCAGAGTCCTGCAATTCCTACAGCAACCCCCATACCCACGCTCCTCACTGCACCACCCTCCCTTCACAGCATAACCCCTGAGCGAGCATGCCACCTGTGCTAAAAGGAGTACTAAGCAGAGTGAGCCTTTGTGAGGCCTCCCCCCTGCTGCCCCTCTGCCCTTGCCACCCCAGAGTAGATATATTCTCTGACTTCCCAGTAATTCTCTCCACCCCTGCGTCTCCCTCAGTTGTTCCCTAGGAAGTCACAGGGACTCTGTAGACACATCCAGTTAGTTAGGCTTGCCAGTGTCTACCTCCCTCAAGCTCTTAGCACTGAAGCAGCTTGAACCCCCTGCTTCTAGAGAAGTCCATGCATGTACTAGGTATGTGTATATATGTGTATCCACATGTAAGCCCATATGAATGGGCACCAATAGACATGCCTCTATGCACATGTCTTCACACAGATATGTACATGTTATTGCCTGTGACTGTGTCCTGGAGTAAAGTATGTATGTATGTACACATGTGTAGATGCTTGTGTGTGCAAACTCTCTGTACATTAACTGTCTATGGCTGCCCTCTCCCTCACTGCCCTGGACAAGCTCTTCCAGCCCCCTCAGTGTCTGTCTCAAGGCCTACAGTGACTCCAGCCCCAGACTCGGGGGTCTCTGCACCCCGGTATCTCCCAGCAGTGTTCATCTCCTTGTATTAGGATGCCTTAGCACAAACTGGCTCCCATGGGCACTCTGCCACACAACCAGCCTCTCCCATGGTGCAAGCCTACATTCAAAATGAGCTGAGAGGCTTTCAAAATGAAGGGACAGAACAGAGGACACAGAGAGGGTAACACACAGAAACCTGGCTGGTCAGGGGCAGTGATGGGAGATGAGCCCCCACACACACAGATCACCCACCTGGGACATTTGCGTCACTTTGTTACGATCCTGTTTCCTCTTCCTCATCCTCCTCATCCTCCTCTTCCTCCTCTTCCTCATCTATGTGGCCCCGGTCCTTGGAAATGTCACCAACCTCAAAGTTGCCTTCAATGTCCAGGACCTGTAGGTGTTTCAGCTTCCGGAAGGCGCTTTCCACCACGGAGCCCACGGCCAGCTTGTTGAATCTGAGTGGTGGCCCAGGAGCCAGTGTCAGGGGCCCAGGCCGATTCCCTCATGCCTGCCCAGCTCAGGAGGGAAGAGGGCAGGGAGTGGGTGTCTGGGAAATGGCACAGAAGGTGTAAAGGCTGGGGACTGAGAAGATGGTGAGTAGACCTTTAAGAGCACTGAGCTTGGAGGAAGGGAATGGCAGAGGACTCATCCATAAGGCAAGGGAAGTCTCCCACATGCATACACTCACTTCAGCCACACAGTGGCAGCCATGGAGTTGCCTCTGCTACCCTCTGGCACTAACCCAAGACCTGGCACACACGCAAGGTCATGGCTGAGCTGGTAAGGGATGTACCCAGTCCTGATTTTAGGCCCAACAGTGCCTCAGCTCTGCTCAGAAGCCCGAGTCACACACCCCAGCGTCACCACCCCAGACCTTCTGCTGTCATCTGTCTCCTCTCTGATCCGGGGGAGGGGTCACGTTGGGGTGTGGGAGGGGTTGAGAAGAAGTCATAGCCTGTGGGGTCTGACTTCCCCGAAGTCCTAACCCAGAGCCCAGGGGGACCTAGGTATCTGCGTTCTTGGTCTGACACCTGAGCCCCACCTGTGTTCTCATAGCTGAGGGTTAGCAAGATGCTCTCTGGGCCTCCTTGCAACAACACCCTACACTTACACGAGTCATTAATGTCCCTGATGCCCACTAACAGACCTATGAGGCTTTGCAGGGTTGCCAGAGCTGTGTTCACACTCTGCCTGCAAGCTACTTCCCTGTGTCTCAACTGTCCACTCACTGTTAGATGTGGGGTCAGGAGGGGGAGGGTGCGAGCGGGGCTTCCTACCTGAGAAAGATCCCCTTGAGGTTGGGAGTGGAGTCGAAAGCGTTGGCAGGAACTGAGCTGATCTTGTTATTCTGCAGGTACAGGTACTCAAGAGATGGGGGGAGCCCTTGAGGGATCTCTGTGAGCTGGTTTCCAGCAATGTCCAGCAGCTGCAGAGGTGAGGAGGGGAGTCAAGGACTTCCACCCGTGCAGGGCACTTAACAGCTTACAGACTCCCACCAAGCTGTAGTCTATCTACATCTAATGAGAACCCCCGTGTGTGTGTGTGCGTGCATGTGTGTGTGTGTGTGCGTGCGTGTGTGTGCGAGTGCGTGTGCGTGTGTGTGCGCGTGTGTGTGTGCGTGCGTGTGTGCGCGCGCGTGCGTGCGTGTGTGTGCGTGTTTGGGGGGGTCTCACAATCCACATTTTCTGGGTGGAGAAACAGCTCATCGAGGTTAATCCATCTGGAAGAGGCTGGAACATGCTGAGCGAGCCAGACCCCACATTTTTGTTCTAATTGATGTAGATCCTACCCAGCCCCTTCTGCCTTTGCTCACTAAGTCATAGCCAAGCTGCCGGCATGCCATAGCCTTTCCTTTTTAATCCACCTGTCACTTCCATCAGCCTAGACATGCCAGGACCCACCTGTGCGGGTCACGTGACGTGCAGGGGTCAGGAGCGTGGGCACAAGGCTTGTAGAAACCCTGGCACAGCAAGCAGGCCCCAGGATGGTCAGGCTTAGAGTCACCTCACGCCTGGAGCCCAGGAGCCATAGCCAGGTTAGTGGGGCAGGGGACCTGGCACACACTGGCTCTGTGCTTGCCCTCGTTGCCCCTCCAAGTGCCAATGAACCTTCTCCAAACCCACACTAGTGCCATGAGACAGGACTGCATGCTCTTTAAGCTCCTTCATGGCCCTGAGAGGCTGGGATTGGGGGTCACCACCCAGATCTCACACATCTTGGTAAGCCAGCATCAGGATTGCAGCAGAACCTAAAATGTCCAACTCTATCACCTTCTCCATTCACAGGGCTTCTTGTTTCCCATTTTGTCTCCACAGCCATTGGCACCCTCCCCAATCTCAGCTTTGCCACGCCCTCATTCATTCCTGAGATGGTTGGTGGCCATGGGTGCTGGGGACATGGATTCCGTGAGACACCATCTCACTCTCAGAAGCCAGACACGCTGTGTAGATGGGCCAGGGTCTGACAAAACAAGCCACAGGCTTGGCTATAATGGAGTGGTAAAAGGCTCATCCAGCTTCAAGTGATTTCCAGGGCATTAGCACAGGGTAGATTTGAGGGAAAGGAGCAGCGGCCTGTCAAAAGACCCACAGTGTGAGGGAGAAACCCTGCGTGCTCCCCAGACACCCAGGCTGAAGCTCAGGAAAGTGACCTGCCCTGCTAACGGGTAAGGGTGTTTCCTAGGCAAGCTGAGTCAGGTATCCCAAACAAAGGTGGTGCCCCTCTATTTCACAGGGTCCCCAGTTCTGGGACTGTGTCTAGTACGATGTGGGGACTCTTCCACACCTATAGGATGAATGAAGGAACAAAAGAACAAATGGACAGATATCTCCAGTAAGCAAGGCAGGCAGAGAGCTTCCAGTGGAAGGACTGGTGTGTGCCTGAGCCTAGAGCAGGCCCCGAGGAGGCCTGAGGAAGAGGGGACAGGGTGAAGGTTCTCAGCTTCAGTCACGAAGGACGGCTGGGAGGGAACAGAGCTGCTGTGGCAGGCTTGCCCCTCTTAGTGTTCTGATGAATTTCTCTCCTCACGTGGGGGGGTCTTTTTGTCCCCAGAGAGGTTTAACCTTGGGGATACCCCTGCATAGTCATAGCAGCCACGCCTATGAAAGGCCCCTCAGTGCCTTGAGCAGCTCCCCTGCCTGGCCGGGCAGCTGACTGGTAAGATCAACATGAGCAATGCCCCGCCCTCCAACGTCAAGGCCCAGCCTTCCCCAGACACCTGCTACTTCTCTGCTTCGGCCCATGCTGCCCAAACTGCCCCTAGTCCTCCTGAACTGGGGACTCTGACTGCAACCATGGCTCCCTTACCCTTACCACCCTCCTCAAGCCTGAGCCTGCGTGTGGTGGCATGGCCCGGCCACCCCAGACACAGGCTCCAGTGTTCACTCCGCCTTTGCTTTTGACCCTACAGGTAGGTTGGACTGCATGGTCATGACTCTCCTACCGAAAGTCAGGCTCCCCAGCAGGTATCTAATTGTGAGTTAGCTCAGCCTGGCTAACCCACAGCAACCTGGCCCCTGGCCCAGTAGGTCCACTATCCTCTCTGCTCCCCGTGCCCTCACGTGGCCCAGTCCTTTAGTACCTGCAGACCAGCAAGGTCCACCCAGGCGCGGGGGCCCAGGGCCCGGCTCCGCAGTCGGTTGCCTGTGAGGTAGAGCTCCCGTAGCTGGGCCATGCCAGCTAGTGCCCCGCGAGCCAGGGCAGCCAGCTCATTGCGCTTGACCTTCAGCACGTGCACATTTCTAGGCAAGCCCGGAGGCAGGGTTTGCAGGCGGTTGCCAGACAGGTCAAGGGAGCGCAGCAGGCGGAGCTTGCGGAAGGCATCCCGGTGCATCTTTGGGCTGGTGATGCGGTTGTAGCTGAGGTTGAGCTCTTCCAGGAAGTAGGTGGTGGCGAAGTCCTCACGGCCGATGCCTGTGATCTGGTTGTGCAGGATCATGAGAGTGCGAACTCTGCGGGGCAGGCCACTGGGCACGCGCTCCAGAGCATTGTTGTACAGGTGCACTGTGTGCAGTCGCTTGAGGCCCTGGAAAGCCAGCGGATGGATGCCCTCAGCCCGCAGCTGGTTGCTGTGCAGCAGCAGGTACTCCAGGCTGCGGATGGGTGTCAGCACGTCGGCATCTACGTTCTGGATGACGTTCTTCTCCAGGTGCAGCAGGACCAGGCTGCGGGGAAGACCCGCTGGGACCCGCGACAGATTATTGCTGGACAGGTCCAGGTACTCCAGGCTGGAGAGCTTCCTGGAGAAAGGAGGGGCCTGAGATGCTAAGTGAGAGCCCGCACCCCACGCATACCTGCCTTATCTATACACTTGACTTGTTCCCAGAGACAGAAATGGCAACAGACACAAGCCCCAAAGTTTCGTCTCCAGGGAAAGCAGCCAAGGAAAGCAGACACGTGACTGTGCCCAGCTGGGACCAGCTGAGACTGCCAGGTGCCATGGTGACCAGAAGGATGCGGTGATACAGGGACCCACCAGAAGGTCTCGTTGTCCAGGCCCTCATCAGTCAGGAAATTGTTTTGCAAGTACAGCTCCCGTAGGTTGCTCAGCTCACTGAAGGCCCCAGGGGGGATCTTCTCTAGTTTATTATTCTAGAAGGAAAGGGAGGGAGAGGGCAAAGTGAGAGGCAGGAACAAGAACCAGGCCTCAGGATGAGGTGCGCAGAGGAGCCTGGGGGCTACCAGGGGGGCAGTCAGACCTGCAGCATCTGGGTGTGCTGATGGTCCCCTCAAACCCACACTAACGTCTGCCTGCTCCCCTGGGTGGCTAATACTCCTGCAATGAACTCTCAGACGCTCTGGGCATCCCCATACTCAACTGGGCGGTGCTTCTCCCTCAGCAGTGGGTGACCGGCCACGGGTCTGCCTCCACCCCCATCTGCCCTCTCTGTCCCCCACCTTGAGATGCAGCTTGTACAGGGCAGGTGGCAGGTGTTTGGGCACGTGGCGCAGGAAGTTGCTGGACAGGATGAGGATCTCGACATTGCTGGAGCCATTGAACATGTTGTCCGGCAGCCCGGCATCTGCAAGCTTGTTGTTGTGCAGGTACACAGACCTGCGGGATTGAGGGACAGGCCTCACCCCACCTGGGCCCCCGGGGCCTAGGCCACCTTTGCTGCGTACCTTCAAGCCCTTCCCCAAGCTGAGGTCAGGGCCCCGGGCACTCATCTACCATCTTAACCCAGGCACGTGGAGCTAAAGAGTTTCAGAGACCCCTCTATGGTCAGGGACAGGGAGCACAGGCTCAGCACCCTGCCCCAGGTCACCACATACATCAGTGGCAGAAACAGGACTTCCTGGTCCCAGCCCAGACTCCTTCATCTGAAGTCCAGTGTGGAGGTCCTGTGAGTGGTCCACCTCCTTAAGCAAGGTCAAAGAAGGGCAGCTCTGCCTGCTGGGAGCTGCTCTTTCCTCTCAGACCCCACCACTCCCATGCATAAGCTCTCATTCCTCATTTACTGGATGGAGACCTCCTCATCCTCATGTCTCAGCTTCCTGGGTCCCGAGCGCCTCTAGGCCCTGGGTGTTCCTCTGACTCCCCTGAGCACAGCCCATAGCCCACACACAGCACAGCAAGCCCCTTCTCAAGGCCTGCCTGTGTCTCCTCTTTGTCTCTGCATCCCAAGCCCCCCCCCCACTCACCCGACACACATACATCCCCACACACCCAGGACCATCCCTCTGACTTCTGACCTCAGATTTGGCTTCTGGCCAAAGGTGAGTCCATAGATCTTAGTGAGATAATTGGCAGCGAAGTCCACACTGATCAGGGCGTTTGGCAGGGACCGGGGTGCCAGCGTCAGCTGGAGAGGAGAGAGAGACCAGGAGAGGCTCACACTGGGCCCTACCACAGGGTGCACATCTGCTTCCCTTCCCTTGACTCTTCCTTTTCTAACGTAGAAACCTGTCTTTTGAAAAAATGTGCCCGGCTCCCACAGCCCTTAGCTTGGCAGTCAAAGCCCCTGAACCTGTCCCCACATTCCTGGGCTCCTGGACTCCTGGGCTCCTGGAGAAGGGGCTTAGAGGTCAGAAGAAACACTGTAATTTGAAAAGTTGCTCTGGATGGAGGGAAGGCAAGCTTCAGTCCTGCCATCCTTTCTGTTTATTATTTACTTCTATACATTTTGAAACAAGTCTCCTTGTGTCCGGGCTTGTCTCAAATTCATGGATGTAATGGTCCCCCTTCTCAACATCCAGGGCAACAGGGACCCAGAGGCCAGGCTGGAAAGGGCACTGGGGAACAGTCACAGAGCTCAAGGAAAGAGAGAGCCAAGAGGACAGGGAAGCCCGCCCGCCCTCCATGGCCCTCACCTTGTTGTTGGCCAGGTACAGGTAATTGAGGCTAGTCAGATGCTCAAACGCCTCCTCTGGGAGCCCTTGAAAGGACAGGTCAGAGCCCTGGATGAAGGAGATACTACAGGGGAGCAAGAGGACCACCCACACGCTAGGCGGCTCCCTCCCTCCCCAATCAGTCCCAGTGTCCATCCTGCGAGCTCGCTCCTTCTCACGTGGTCCACGCATAGCAGCAAGCAGCTAAGTGCTTGCTAGGGACCGAGTGACCTAGCCTAGCCCTTTGAAGCAGGAAGGAGTGCTCCCCTGAGGATGGCTGCCGGGGGTCAGAGCCCCTCTTCAATCTCAGCCCCACCTACAGGCAGGTGCAGCCAAGCTGGGAAGAGCTCTCTGTGCAGGGAAGGCCTCACCCCTGGTCCCCTCTGACAGCTCGCTTGTGAGGAGAGCAGTTAGACTGGCCCCTCTCCAGCCCGGAGCTGGCCTCTGACATCCAGTTCCCGCTCCAGGACCCCCAGATGCTGGGACTGATCCAAGTCAAAGGAGAGGGAACGGTTACATAAACCATGGGCTGTCTCTCCAAGGAATACCCTGCTGTGGAGTGTGATGGGGCAGCCAGAGAGAGCCCTAGCAACAGCAGTGAGAGAAACAAATTGCCAAGCGAAAGAAAGCAGGCCGCCACCGTGATTGCAGGAGTTCAGCTGTGGCTTTAAACCCTAAGATGAATGGCTGCAGATCATAGAGGCTGCACAAACTCACCAAAACACATCCACTTGGACTGGACTTTTAAACCGGGTCACTTACGGCACATAAATTTCACATCAATAAAGCTGCTTTCTTTTAATATGGGGAAGGGAGAATACTAAAATCTTAATATTGATTAATTCGAAGTGGTAGAATTATGGTGTGTCCCCTTCCACTTTGGTTTCCAATTATGTATTACATTTATCTTCAAGGAAAAAAAAAGCACTTAAGAATGTCGGACACTAAGGACCCTTGCAAGTTGGAGAGTCTTTGGCTAGGTCCCAGGAAGTTTGTGCTCTCAGTGCCTCAGGGCCCACCTTCTGGGCCTCAGCCACTAGCCACAGGTTCAAGCTCACAACAGGGAGCCCAACCCAAGCCTGGGCTCCCCTTCACCCCAGGGTCTACAGCGTGAGTTCTCCCCATGGCCACCATGCCTCTCAGGTCTCTGAGGCTCCATGTCCCAGGCCCCTGAGCCAGTGCCCCAGCTCCAGAGATGCCTCCCTCACCTCGGGAAGTCAGGCGGTTGTTCTGAAGGTTGAGTGTCTCCAGACGCTGCAGCCGAGCCAGTTCCTCAGGGTAGATCTTCTCCAGCTGGTTGTTCTGTGGGGAGATGGGGGCAGCAGCAGTTCAGGGGTAGTACACAAGGGTCCCATGCCTACCCTTGGCCTTAGGAGCATCCCTCTCTTGGGCACCTGCTTGGAATTTTCTCCCGAGGCAGATAGTGCCACTGCCTCCTGGAGTTGGGTCCCTTTGTCCCGGCTTTCCTAGTCCTGGAATAGTATCAGCGGTGCCCTATCTATCCAACTGCAGGGCAACTCTGTACCATTGGTGAGACACTTTTACTCTGTAAGCTGAACACCCCAGACTCCTCCATGAACAAGCAGGCTATATCTCAGGGCTCTGTAACCAGGCATCATTGGTACCATAGGGTCTGGTCTGCCTTGCTACCCTGAATCTGGGGGGGCTGTGAGTTGCCAGGTAGGGGTAACTGCTGAAGGAGCATCAGCCTCACCTGCAGGGACAGATGGTTGGTGTGCTCGGGCAGGTCACCTGGAAACTCACGCAGGTCAATGCCACCACAGTCTACAACGCCTTCCTGGGAGCAGGCACAGTCTCGGGGACAGTCGATGGTGGTTGGGCCAGGCTCTGGCTCCTCAGGGCTCAGAACTAGCACAGGCTGCTCCTCCTCCACAAATTCATTCTCCTCAGGGCTCAGGCTGTGGGTGTCACTTTGGCCAAACACGGGAGCCCTCACAGCCAGCACAGGGCCCAGGAGCAGCTGTGGCAACAGCAGCAGGAGTGGTAGGCCCCTGCTGCTGGCCATGGCGCCTGTGGAAGGAGTGGCTCAGGCCCACGGGTGCCAGGCGACTCACGTCACATACATTGGGCATAGAGTAATGGCCACTGGAAGCCTTGGTAGGCCCCTCGCAGGCTAAGACAGTGGCTGCTCTAGGGCTCGCTGGCTGCTCCCCCTCTCTCATCTCTCTGCAGTGATGGAACTGCCATAAAGCTCTGTCCTTAGTCAGGGCTGCAAAACCACCTGTAACCCTCACCAGACTGGGTCCTGAGGATTTGCAACCCTATTTCACAGAGGGGACGCTAAGGGACTTGCTAAACTCCTGCTCTCCGACACAGACAGCGTGGCAAGCCTTGGTCCCTCCCTAGCAGGGGTGACACTGCGCTTCAGCTCCCATAGAGGATCCCAGGACTTGGCCCTGCCAATCTCCCGTCACCAGCTGAGTTACACAGATTTCTTAGTGGTCCCTCCAGGCCTTTGCACATACGATTCCTTCTGCCCCAAGTGCCCTTTCCCTCTCTTGTGCGATCAACAATGTCCTTTCCAAGAAATAACTCAAGTGCTACAGTGTGTGGGGGGGGGGGGGTAGAGTCTGAGATTGCCCAGGACTTAGCAATAGTTGACTTGGGCTGTGAACACTTAAAAGTCACAGCACCCAGGTTGAGAATAACTCTGTATGTGGGTACAGTCTGAGTAGCCCAAAGCCAGGCAGAGAGGTGACTGAGGCTGCTGCCATCCTATGACCTGATGAGCTCCACTCCTGATGTTTAGTCACTCAGTCACCCTCCCCAGGACCTGACACACTCACATGACCACTGTCCCTGCCGACAATCCCCAGTGCAGCGGGGATGGGTATAGGCTATGGATGATACTTGGCTACCAATGTGGTCCTGGTCCCACAGGCCATGGCTTAGCATCGCATGGACTCAGAAATGTCTCTGGGATGTGTTGAGTTGCAACAGGCGGCAGGTCCCACAGACCCCAGTGAAAGCCTCACCTCCTCCGATTCACTGCACCCTCCCTGCACCTCAGCCTCCTCATCTGCACCAGGCAGGAGCTGTCTGAACTCACAGTCCTGTGAGTGTGACAGCAGACATAGCATCTGAGGCCCATTGAGTGGCAGGAGTGGCTGTTGCTCCGCACAGTAAGTAACATGTCCCACTGAGTGGCGAGTTCCAGGCTCCAGGGTCCACTCCAGAATGGAGTGGTCACCAGTATGAAAGCCAGGCTGGGTCTCTCCCACCATGCCCTCAGGAAATGCAACCAAACAGCAGCTGGAAGGGTCTGGCCAGAGCTTGTCATGGCAGGGTTGGGGGAACGGGGAAGCTGGCAGTGGCACTGGAGGGTGAGACTGGAAGACCAGTGTGTGACTTTGGGCAAGCTTTGAAACAGTCTCAGTTTCAGTTTCTTATCTGTCCTAGCGATAACAGAAGTGTCCTCCATGGGCACTCCACAGGTCAATGAGGTACACACAACAAATGCTTAATAAAACAAGCATGAATTTCTACCTTCCATCACTCTAGCCTAGTGCTTCTCAACCTTTCTAATGCTGGGACATTTAGTACAGTTCCTCAAGTCGTGGTGACCCCCAATGATAAAATTATTTTCATTGCTACTTCATAACTAGAATTTTGCCACTGTTGCAAATCACAGTGTGACCCCTGTGAAAAGGTTGTCTGACCCCCTAGAAGGGCCTCAACCCACAGGTTGAGAGCCACTGCTCTTCTCTGTAGCTTGATGCACCTCCCAATCACCTCATTACCCACTCAAGCATCCCCTCCAGCCCATCCCATATGTGGGGGTTGGAATAGGTTTGGCCCCCATAGACTCGTGTGTTTAGATACTTGGCCCATAGGGCGTGGCACCATGAAGAGGTGAGGTCTTGTTGGAGTAGGTGTAGCACAGGAGGAAGTATGCTACTGTGAGGGTGGGCTTTGAGTTCTCACATTTGCTCAAGCTATGCCCAGTGACACAGTTCACTTCCTGTTGCCTATGGATCAAGCTGTAGAACTCTCAGCTCTGTCTCCAGCATCATGTCTGCCTACACACCACCATGTCCCATCATGATGATACCGGACTAAACCTCTGAACCGTACGCCGGCCTCAACTAAATGTTTTCCTTTATAAGAGCTCCAAGGTCATGGTATCTCTTCACAGCAGCAAAACACTAAGACACCATGTCTAGAACCCGCTTAGACTGCTTGGTCTGGCTGGACCCAAACCATCTGTTCTTTATGGACTGTAGAAGATGCTGTAGCCCACTGGTCACTGTGACTCCCACTGCTGCACTATTTTAGATACTGCTTAGTGCCTCGGATGCCCCATCTTGCACCCAGCCCTGGGCCCTGGAGACAGAGGTGAGGTAGATCACATGCCTGTCCTGTCTGGGGTAGGTGATACCATAACCACTACTCACTCAGATCCGGTGGCAGTATAAAGGGTTGACAAGATATTCCAGGGAAAGGGTAGGAAGAAGAGGGCAACAGCCAAGTCCCTTGACCATACAATCCATGTGGCCTAAGCAGCCTTGAGTCCCAGGCCACTGGTCTGGCAGAGACAGGGAGCCCGGCAGATGCCCAGCTCTCAGGTGCCAGAGATCAGTGAGCAGATGTAACACAGGCAGCAGCCTAGCCCTCCGTCCCCCTGCCACACCTCTACAGATCATTAGCCTTCCCTCCCCCATAGCTGATTCCGCAGTCTTCTGGCCAGAGCAACCAGGAGGAGGTGGGAAGTGAGCCTCAAATTTACTCAGAGCAGGAGGCCGGGGAGTGGATTTAGGGAAGGAGCTCGTCCTCACATATACAAGGTACTCACTGGACAGGCTGGCTGTCTTCCCTCACCTTTGGCTTGTCTCCATAAAAATCCACAAGCTTATCTGTAAAATACATAATTTACATCAACATTCTGAACCACACTGAAGATGTTTTCTTCACCGCTTTAGAGATCAGAAAGCAGAGGCCCACTGGGATCAGCCAGCGTAACAGCTGCTAAGGGCTGAGCTGAGAGCTCCGGGGTTTCTGCGCTGTCCCATGCACACACGGAAGCCTGGGGCAGGCTCCTCGCCGAGGGGTTCATGATGCCCTGTCCACTCCAGTAGACACTCGCTGCCCTGTGTGGCTGTGGAGCACTTAAGGTATGGCTAGTCCATGCTGAGACTGTGTGTAGATTTTAAAGGCACTGCACGCAAAACACCTCACTAATACTAATGATACAGAATTCCTCATTAGTTTTATATGATGAAATAATACTTTTAATATAGTAAGTTTACCTGTCTTATTCTACTTTTAAAAAATTATTTGTTCTAGGCATGGTGGTGCATGCCTTTAATCCCAGCAATGCAGGAGGCAGAGCCAGAGTTCTGTGAGGTCAAGGCCAGCCTGGTCTACAGAGAGAGTTCCTGGACAGACAGGGACACAAGGACAGATAGGGATACATAGTAAGACCCTGTCTTAAAAAAAAAATAAAAATTTGACAGATGGTGGTGGTGCACATCTTTAATCCCAGCACTCAGGAGGCAGAGGCAAGCAGAGCTCTATGAGTTTGAGGCCAGCCTGGTCTACAGAGCAAGCTCCAGGACAGCCTCCAAAGCTACACAGAGAATCTCGAAAAACAAATAAACAAATAAATAAAAATCGTGTGTGTGTGTCTCTGTGAGTTCAAGGCCAGGCTGGACCGACAGCCTCCAAAACAATACAGAGAAACCCTGTCTGGTAAAACCAAAAAAAAAAAAAATCATGTGTGTGTGTGGTGTGTGGTGTATGTAGTGTGTGTGTGTGTGTGTGTGTGTGTGTGTGTGGTGTATGTGGTGTGTGTGTGGGGTATGTGTGTGTGTGTGTGTGTGGTGTGTGGTGTATGTGGTGTGTGTGTGCGCGGGTGTGTGGTGTGTGGTGTATGTGGTGTGTGTGTGTGTGTGTGTGTGGTGTGTGTGTGGTGTATGTGGTGTGTGTGTGCGCGGGTGTGTGGTGTGTGGTGTATGTGGTGTGTGTGTGTGTGTGTGTGTGGTGTGTGTGTGGTGTATGTGGTGTGTGTGGGGTGTATGTGGTATGTGTGTGTGGTGTGTGGTGTATGTGGTGTGTGTGTATGTGTGTGTGTGGTGTGGTGTATGTGGTGTGTGTGTGTGTGGTGTGGTGTATGTGGTATGTGTGTGTGGTGTGTGGTGTGTGTGTGGTGTGTGGTGTATGTGGTGTGTGTGTGTGCTGTATGTGGTATGTGTGTGTGGTGTGTGGTGTGTGGTGTATGTGGTGTGTGTGTGTGTGTGTGTGTGTGTGTGTGTGGTGGGGGGGCACATGTATGCCAGGGTGAGCGTGTAGAGGTCAGGAGTGTGTCTTTTCCTTCCATTCCTGTTTTAAGCCTGCACTGCACATTCCATGCTAGCTGGGCGTCAAGCTTCCAGGCAACTCTGCCTCTGCCTCTCACCTCACCATAGGACTGTTGGGATTACAGATGTGTTCATCTGCATCCAAGGGTCAGACTTGCACGGAGGTGCATTTACTCACTGAGCCATCTCTCTGGCCTCTCATTTCATTTTTATTAACGTGGCATTTAGAACACTTTACATTGCATTTTTGACTCACATTGTATTTGTTAGACAGTGTTGCTTTAGAGTCCAATGATAAATTTGATAAACCTTAGAGTGTGATAAACTGAGTCACCTGAGATGCGAGAGTTGAGGTGTAGAGTTCACAGGAGCTCAGAGAGAGCATAACCCTGTCACAGATGTCTTCCTACAGGAAGTGGAGCCTAGACGAGGCATTCTGACGGGCAAGTATCAGGCAAGAATGAAAGAGGGTCAGTGTGTGTGACAGTCAGGGGGTCCAGACAGTCCATGTGAAAACTCCACAAAGCTCACTTGCACTGTCTGTGGCAGGTGGGGATGTCACAAGCAGGCACAACGGCCCCCAGCCCAGGGCAGGTTAGGCCATGGGGTATGGGCCATGTCTCTGGAAGCTAAGGAGCTGCTGCAGTGAGGAGGGCAGCAGGCTGTGGGTGGAGGCCAAGAGCAGGCTGTGCAAGGGATGCAGAGGCTGAAGCGCTAGTGCAGGCATGGGAAGCGAGGACTAGACTCCAGAGCCAGACAGGAAGAGTGGATACGGCTGGGAGCAGGTGCTCCCAGACCAGTGTCACCTCCCGCACTCAGGCTCAGTGAACATTCACTGAGGCCCCACTCTCTTCTGAGCTACAGCTTGCTGGAGCAAGAGAAGGCCCAGGGATGGGCATAAACTGTACTCTGAACTTGCAAGCTGGAAACTCAAGTGCAAATGCCCCCACTGCTGCCCACCCCACAATCTCAGACTCCTCAGCAGCCCTACCCAGAGGTGTTATCTCTGTCCTTCAAGGTTAGGCTAAGCGTCCCCTGATTCTGGGTGTTGAATGAATTTATGGAAAGGCAGAGGAGAAAGACCTATAATATCATCTGTGCCGATTCTCTGCCTTATAACTTAGTATGTTGACAATAAGAGTGAATAAGGGTCAGAGCTGGAGCGATGGCTCACCTGTTAAGAGCAGTGCTCCACTTGCAGAAGACCTGAGCCCAGCACTCACTGAGATGGCTTGTGACCACCTGTAACCCCAGCTCCAGGGGCTCTGACACCTCTGGCCTCTGCCAGCACCTGTACACACAACAGACACAGAATTAAAAATAATGCTGATGGATGCTTTAATCCTAGCACTTGGGAGGCAGAGTCAGGTGGATCTATGAGTTTGAGGCTAGAGGGAGTTCTAGGACTACATGGAAAACCCTGTCTGGGGGTGGGTGGGTGTGTCTTTAAGAAAGAAAGAAAGAAAGAAAGAAAGAAAGAAAGAAAGAAAGAAAGAAAGAAAACCAAGGGTTTGATGGCTCAATCAGTAAAGGCTCTTGCCCCCAAGTCTGATGACCAGAGTCGGAACTCCAGGACCATATGGTAGAAGGAGGCAATCAATCCTGGCAAACTGTCCTCTGACTTCACACATGCTCTGTGGCATGTGCATACAAACACACAGGATAGATAGATGATAGATAGATAGATAGATAGATAGATAGATAGATAGATGATAGTTTTTCTTCTGCCCATAGCCCTGAGCTAGTCTTGAAAGCTGAGCAGGGGTTCCCCAAGTGAACAAAGAGAAAGAAAAGCCCTCCAAGAAGATGGAAAGCATGGGCAGGGTGTGAAGTAGGGACAGGAAAAAGGCAGATTGTTTAACCAGGGTAAATGGGGAATAGAAATTAGGGATGGAGACACAGGTTACCAAGGGCATCAGCCACCATGCCAGGGAGCCATGGGGTAGCAGTAAGTCATGACCAGCATTCTGTATGCCTCCACCAATCCTACAGGTGCCACTTCCTACCCAGGATTCAGACAGAAGGGACAAAGAGTCATTGAATCTGACACTTCTTACCTTGCACACAGAACATTGGGCCCAGGATTCCAAGAATATGCAGAAAAAGGTAGAAGCCCCAGACCTACCATTGATGAATTTCCCAGGGCAGCCCAGGCCCTTCCCAATGATGTGCCCTGTGAGCCCGGAATCTGATCATTTTGGCTTTCACAGGGCCAAAGAGAAAGGTGGAAGACAGGCCCACCCAGGGGTCCTCCCAGCTCACAGCCTTGGTGCCTGTTTGTGCCTGGCAGAGCGCAGTTTCACCTTCCCCGGCAGATGATGCGCCGGTTGCTAACGCTCATCCTCCGGACCTCTTGCACTCCTGCATCCTAGCCCGAGCCCTAGGCCTGGCTGCACACTCCAGCAGCTTGCTTAGGCTGAAGTTGCCTCCCAACCCAGGCCCCAGCACAGGGGCCCCAAGCTGACCCCACCCACTTCTTCCACCTGACTGCAAGTCAGGTATTTCAACTCTCAGAGTCCCCACACCCAGTGCCCCCCTACTCCCGCCAAAGCTGATGGTAGTTTTATGACATCCACAACCTGGGGACGACTGTGCTTTTTGCCCTGCCCCTTTCTATCCCGCTGTTAGTAGTTGCCTAGACAGGCGGAGTGCCCAGGACCACTCTGAGGTTCCTTGCTCGCCTGTGTGCATCACCTGTCCATTCACCGTAGGGACCGATTTCTACCTCCTTCTGTGCTTGTTTCTGTCTGTAAAAAGGTCGGTGTTGGACTCGGTAGAGCCCTGCTGAATTGACATGGAAAGTCTGCGGGATGCCCTGGGCCCAAGTTCTCAGTGCAGAGGTTCAGACCCTTTCTCAGTTCCACCTGCCCCCACAGTCCCTGTCGCCCGCCCGTGTGCCTCCACCTCCCCTCCCCACCCGCTCGCAGATTCTTTCCAGATGTGCGCAGCGGGAGGAGCCCGAAGGCTGGGACCAGCCTCTGAATATCGAGTAGAAAAAGCGTCCCCAGCCCCCTGATCCCGCAGGGGTCGCCCCCATTCCGTGGTGTGCCTGTGTGTGTGCCCGACCGTGCTCCTGAGCAGGGTCCACCACGGGACAGGGCGGGGTGCGGCGACCCTCCCCGGCAGCGGCGGTGCGCACACAGCGGGAAGTCAGAGCGGGCTGCCACGCACTGCCAGGGGCCCGTGGTCCCTCTGCCCACCCGTCCGCCCGTGCCCTACCTGCTGCTGCGCGCCGCGCCGTGGGTGGAACAGGCTCCCGGGTGTCCGCTGCGCTCCGCGGGCGCGGGCTCCTGTCATTCAAGTCGCACCGAGCGCGCAGCTACGCCAAGTTTTGTTGTGGATTCTCTCTCCCCGCCTCTCCCCCGGCCCCCGCCCCGCGTGCATCTGCCGGACGCCGGCCTCTCCCGACACAGGCGCAGGGTCCTGCCGGGCGCGGGGAGGGAGGGAGGGAGAGAGGGAGGGCCTGCGCCCAAGGCGCCGGGCTTGGCGAGGCCCCACTTCCCGGGAGCCCGCGCCGCCGTCCCCGTCCCTCTCCACCCCGGCGGGCCGCCGCACCACGCCCCCCGACACGGGCCAGGCGGGGTGCCTCCAGAGCACCCCTGCCAGCCTGCACGATGGGGCCGCTCCCCGGTCAGACCCCCCGCACCTGAGGAGAGCCCAGAAGGCTCCTTCAACCGCTGCCTCTGCGCTCAGCTTCTTCCTCATGCCTGAGAGGATTTTGCAACCTTTCCAGACCAAGTGCCTTCCCGTTCCTTCTCACACCCTGGGGTCCTGGGCTGTGGCTAAAGCGGTGGCGCCAGCCAAGACCCTGCTGAACCCCTTCCCGTCAAAATTCCGTGTTCTCCACCCCACCGTCCGCCTTCACTCCATTGGCCCTGAGCCCACAACTTGGTGAACATTGATGGATGGTAAATTGGGCCTGGAGTCTTCATGCACACAGGTCCTAGTCACAGAAAGGCAAGGGGGTGAGCAGGGAGCACTTCAGGCACCGTATTGCTCCCAGGAGCTGAAAATGGTTCCAAGTAAAGGCGCACTAAGTGCTAGCAGCTGAAGCAACAGTGGTTGGCGCCAGGGGCTTCACGGTGGAAAGGCGGTGGAATGAGTTCGGGTGCTACTTGGAAGGTCTGCTGTGAAACAAACCTTTCATACGTGCTCTGGCCTTTGGGCAGGACTCACCTGGCATTCTGAGAGGGATTAGAATAGTAAATCAAACGTGGAACCACTTGGCCACCTAAATTGCCGAGACCCTGGAAGTGGCTCCCGGACCTTACACTCCTGTGCTGCCAGGCATTCTGTTTATGTCTCCAATCCGCAGTCTCTAATCCTTACAACCCTGCAAAGGAGAGACTTTCTCTGCCCGACTGTGTAACAACATTACCATTCAGAGCCGGGGTTCTGGCCCATCTACCCATCTCAACAGCCCTCTGTGATGCGAACAGGCAGGTAGGTGAGTCGGTAAGGATAGAGCTTGGATTTGAACCTGTGGCCATCTGTTTCCATTACCCATCACGGAAGAACTTAACGAGAATGAGAAAGGGAAATATTTTGCCTTCTTTGGCCTCAAATTCCAATCCTCTCTGAGCTTAAACTTGAAAGTTGGTATGATTCACAGGGTTGGACAGGACCCAACAGAGATGCATCTCGTGTTTCTGGACAGGGCCTAGATTCAAGTGGAGCTAACAGAACTGAATTCTGCTGTTCCAAATACCCATGAACCAAAATCCTAGAACAAGGAGAATCAGTACAAACTGAGAGCTAAGAAAGTGCCAAGCACTGTCCTTAAATATCCCGTCCTCTGAGCCCTGTCGGGGAAGGGGTCATAGGGTAGACCATGCTGGGAAGGGCCAGGGTATTTCAGGGGCCAGGCACATAGACACTAAACACTCACTTCCCCCGCCATCAAAAGTAGCTCTGCCAAGCCAGTGCCCACACGTGCTTTGTGTCCGTGTGGTGCTGAAGGTACAAGCTACATTACAGAGGTCTGGTCTGGAGGAATCATGGGTGTCTTGGGTAAAAAGCAGAGATGATCCTGCAGCAGAAGCAAGTCCTCTGGCTTTCAAAAGGGATGAGGCACCGCTCAGTCTACCAATGCTGTCAGCTCCTTCACCTGCTTCTCAGTGTCAGCATCTGTGGGTGAGATCGCTACAGTGCTTGACGTCAAGCATAGGTTTTGGATGAAGACCTGGGCCCAAAGGAAAAGTAATACATCAAAAACTGTCTACAGAGAAACTAAACAGAGAAATCCAGAACTCTGCACAGCACTGGACTCATGGCAAGTACTCAGTAAACAAACTGTTTTTACAAGACTGTTACCCACTCCTAACTAAGCTCCAAGAGATGTCCAACGGAAATGCAAAGACCAGAGTCATGGCGCACACCTGTAACCCCAGCACTTAGGTGGCTGGGACAGGGAGACAGCAAGCTGAGACCGCTGGGCTACACTGTGAAATTCTGTCTCAAAAAGTGGGGGGTAGAGGACGTAAGGACTGACCCTGGAGGTTGTCCTGACCCCTCACGTTCACACTTTAGCCCCCCATGCCTGTATTAACACACTAATAACATATACACAAAGATTTTAAAGACGACAAGTGTGGAGAAATAAACTCCCGACCTGCCAGCTAAGTGCCTTCTAATTAGAAACAGAAGCAAGCAGCATAAAAGAGGGCAAAGACAAGGCTCACACAGCTAGGCTGAGGGACAGAAGGCTCTACAGGAGGTCTGATGATGAAAAGAGAAAAGAAGCAGCAAGCTATTTATTATCCTTTATCAATCAGAGGATTCCTTCTACCTTGAGCTCAGGACACAGGGTCTTTCCTTATCCATTGTCAGCACCCTGAATACTGAGCTACAGCAGGGGCTGGATCAAGTCAGAGTGCTGTTTGGGTCTATGGTCTGTCTGAAAGTCTTTATTGTTGTTTTCATTAGTACTGGGATTAAATTTAGGGCATTGTGCACACTAGGCAAGTGATCTACTGACAGACCCTACCCTCGGCCCTCTTTTTAATTTGTTTTTAACTTTGTCACAGGGTCGGGTCAGGTTGCCCACGTCTTGAACTTTTGATCTGCTTGCCTATGACTTCTGGAGTAAGTAGGCCTATAGACCTGCAACCATCACACCTGGCTGAAGGCTGTTGACAGAGGTCAAGACTTGGGGCTGGGGGACGGCTCAGCTGGTAAAGGGCTCATACCAAGATCAGCACACACCCAGGAAAAGATGAGCACAGTGGCATGCACCTGCAGCCTCAGGGACTGCGGTGGAAGCAGGGTAGAGACAGGATCCCTGGGGCTTGCAGGCAGCTAGTCTAGCTTAATCGGTGAGTTCTAGGCTCCCAGACAGACCTTGTCTAAAAAAAAAAAATAGAAAGGCTAGAGCCCTGGATCAGTTGGTAACGTGTTTGCCATGCAAGCCTGAGGACCTGAAGCTTGGATGCCCAGCACACATGTGAAAGGTGGGGATCCCAGGAGCTCATTGGCCCAACAGTCTTGCCAAATCAGTAAGCTAGAGAGACCCCGTATCAAACACCAAGGTGGAGAGCAATTGAGGCAGACACCTAGAGAATGCTTCTGGCCTTCAGGGACATGTGAACACACACACACAAAGACAAAACTCATCAAGGAAGCAGAGAATAATGGGAAACCCACAGGCCGAGTCATATACAAAGAAGTCTGAACTATTACATTTCATACAAGCTATTCTTAGATTTGTGTGTTTTTAATGTCCTCCACTGGGTTGAGCCCTCCAGGGCACAGACCTTAAGTCATGTTGTGTGAGGTCCCAGGTAGAATGTCCCAAGCCACGCCCCCAATATATACACACACCAGAATGTCCACCTCTTAACCCCCACAACTCGAAAATATGTCATGTGACACAAAGGACTTTGCAGATGTAATAAAGACTGTGGACATTTTCTTTGGGGAGGGGCTCCTGCTGGGGACTGAACTCAGGACCTCAAACATTAACAAAATCTTCAGTTCAATTCATGGATTTTCTTAACTTTGTAAAGTTATCTAGCAATGCTGAGACGCTTTGCAGGCTGGAGACAGGAGAAATGAAACAGAAGGGGCCTGTGACATGTGAGGCCTCCACCAGCTTTAGAGATGAAGGAGCTGAGTCAGAGGAGGCAGCTCTAGAAGCTGAAACACTCACAGCCTCTAACAGGGGCCTTCACGGGTAGCAGCATGGAGCCAAGTTCTGCCAAAATCCTGACACATCACACCAGCGGCTTCTCTGGTGAACTCTGATGAGCACCACATAGCAGTCCAGGGTGGCAGAAATTCCGTTTGTAAGACTCCAGGCCAAGCAGCCAGAAGAGCCCAACCAGAAGTCCTGAACCATGGCGGTATTATCTTCCCCTTCTTTCAGGAAACCCAGGCCCAGAGAAGAAATGAAACTTGCCCAGGGGACCCGGCTAATGAGGGCTGGAGGCAGAATTCAAACTTGGGTCTGCAGGTTCCAGCCCAGGGAGACTCTTGTGCAGCCCCAGGCAGTGGTCAAAGAGCCTACTACAGAACAAGAGCGGCCGGGGCACACCGAAAACTTGAAAGCTTTCGAAGATTCAGTTTCTTCCAAAATCATGAACGAGTATAAAAAGTAAATGAGAGGAATGAATCTTTCTCCCTTTAGAAGGAGAAGCCCTCAAAAACAGCCGTTAGTGAAATGACATGTTCTCCATTCAGACGATCCTTCAGCCATCACCAAGGTCTGTCTCATGGATGTCCTCAGGGTTAAGATACCTCTGTGGCTGGTGTCTCTGGTCCACTCACTACCAGCTTTTATTGCCAAGAAGCTCAACTGATTTTCTTTTTTAAAAAAATATTTATTTTTATTAACTTGTGAGTTTTGATCTGCTGTATGTGTATAGCATGTATATCCCTGGGGCCCAGGGTGTCCGATTCCCCTGCCACTGGAGTCACAGATGGCTGTGAACCACCAGGTGGGTGCTGAGAATTGAACAGGGGGCCTCTGGAAGAGGAACACGTTCTCTTAACCGCTGAGCCAACTATCCAGCCCTCAGCTGGTTTTCCACAGGAGCTCTCATGCTCTGTCTCTTCCCTTGACTTGTGATAGCTACGCAAACTTTCACCCTCCTTGGTCTCCCTTTGCTCCCATTTGTGAACTGCTGCCACACCCTGCCCTTGGGAATCAAACCTGCGGCTTCTTTGAGTTGCCTTAGTCAACCATTTACTTACAGTATCTATGTCCATTTATTTCCATTCCAATGAAGGGACTAGTCTTGAACAGACCTGTGTCTTTCATACTACAGAAGGTGCCATATCCTAAAAAGTGAATTATAACTTACAGGAGAAAAAAGGTAAACACTGAGTAATTGGATAATACCTGTCTCCCTGTAATTTATGCAACCTCATTTTCTTTAAAGATTAAATTTTAATTATTTGTATATGTCGGGGAGTGCAGGTGCCCAAGAAAGTTGAATCTCGATGGGGCTGGAACTATAGACAACTGAGATCTGCCTGATGTTGGTGCTGGAAACTGAACTCACTTCCTCTACAAGAGCAGCCCACAATCTTAATGACTGAGTCATCTCTCCGGCCCAATTTAATTCTTTTTTAATTTTAATTTTTTTGCAGTGGTGTGATCAAACCAAGGGCCTTGCACATGCTAGGCAAGCATGCTGCCACTAGGCTACATCCCCGGCCCTTTTGGCTTCAATTTAAATAAACAGCGCAGTATAATCAACTGTCCCCAACTGTACTTAATGTTTATGCCATCAATGCAGCAACTATAGGTCAACATTTGTCATGTCTACATACTGCTGAAAACAGCAATATGAATATTGGCAGTAAAGATTTAAGAGAAGTAACTATATGACCTCCACTTTGGGCAGTAAGTTTTGGATTCTTTTTTTCTTTTTTCCTTTTAATAGTTCTTCAAGAAGTCTGGCTAAAATCCCATACCAGATAGAACATCCAGCCAGATGGAATCAGACTCCACACTCGTCAAGGGCCAGAAATCTAGCCTAATATTCTCTGTTCTTACCAAGAATTAAAGAGCTGTTTGTTGCAGCGGTCTCCAGACACATCTAAGATGGGACTGGTCCAGAAATTTTGTAACTCTCTATTGAGAAAAACTCTAAAAGCTGGCCAGACTTGGCTGTGGTTGCTGATTGCCTGTGAATCTTTCAGGCCCCTCTTCAGCTGTTTAGTACAAATCCCTAATTCCTACCAGTGTGGGTCCAACCCCTAGAGCAATGCACGTGGAGGCGCACCTGGCTGACTTCGCCTCTGGTTAATAGCATTGGTGGGCTTTGTTGTTCAGAAAGCAGCCACTGCATGGGTCAACTAGAATTGCAATGTTTGGCAGAATTTAAGCCTCTGACTGTTATACTAACTGTATCTGTACTTTTAGTTACTGTTTAGTTAAAGAGGAATTTTGTTTTTAATGGTTCCTAGCCAGGTTTGGTGATGCCTTTAATCCCAGCACTTGGGAGGCAGAGGCAGGTGGATCTCTGTGAGTTTCAGGCCAGCCTGGTCTACCTAGAGTTCCAGGACAACTAGGACTACACAGAGAGACCCTATCTTAAAAAAAACTGATGGTTCTTATGGAAAATATAAAACTACATATGGTCAATAAAAACAAATTGCCACCAATCCTAAACCCAACTGATTATCTGAACTCAGAGAATTCTCAGACTGTCCCAAACCAGTAATTTCTTCATATAAAGAAACCTTCGTGGGGCTGGAGAGATGGCTCAGCGGTTAAGAGCACTGCCTGCTCTTCCAGAGGACCTGAGTTCAGTTCCCAGCAACCACATGATGGCTCACAACCATCCGTAATCTGGTGCCCTCTTCTGGTGTCCAAGCATAGAACACTATATGCATACATAAAAAAAAAAAAAGAAACCTTCGTCAAAATAACCTGAGACATGGTCTACTGAGTACACTTTAGAGCTACAACTACTAAACCTCACATCATGTGAAAACTTATTATTTATTCATGTATGTCACACGTGTACAGACAGCCAAGGAGGTCAGAGCAGCACTGGATCCCCAGGACCTGGAAGCCACCCAGCATGAGTGCTGGGCTCCAAATGTGGGTCCTCCAGTAGAACAGCAAGTGCTCTTAACTGCAGCTCCAACTTTTAAAAGAATGTGTGTGTGTGTGTGTGTGTGTGTGTGTGTGTGTGTGTGTGCCTACACTTATACATATGAACCATGTGTGCCCCGGTGCCTGCAAAGAGGGCGTTAGATTCCCTACAACTGGAGTTAAGGATGGCTCTGAGCCAGGTCTTCTGCAAGAGCAACAAGTACTCTTTACCACCCCCATCCCCCACCGGAGACAGGGTTTCTCTGTGTAGCTGCCAACTCACATAGATCTTCTTCCTGTCTCTGCTTCCCGAGTGCTGGGATTAAAGGTGTGTGCCACCACCACCTGGTTTCAACACGTACTCTTAATGGTTGAGCCATCTTTCCAGCCCCTCGGCTTTTTCTAGAAAAGATGTATTACTGTTTTTATTCGTGCATGTATGTGTATGTGAGTGAATGCCACATGTGTGCAGATCCCCTAAGGGGCCAGAAGAGTGTCAGATCCTTTGCAGCTGGAGTACAGGCAGCCGCAAGTCACCAGACGTAGGTACTGGGGACTGAGCTCAGAACGGCAAGCGCTCTTAACCACTCTACTCCTTCTCCCTTCTTACAGAAGGTCAAACAAGCTGGTCCTTCACTTACTATTAGCTCAAGGTCACGAAGTTGTTTACCACAGTGAGGACCAAGCCACACACCTGACAGACCCCTAAGTTTCCCACAATACCAAGCTCCTCTAAATGTCTCGTTGTCTGCAAGTCTCAGAAGAGAACACCCTGCGCTATAGGCTTTAAGTTCCTGTTTTATTTCCTCAAGGTGACATACACAGGGGAAACCAGAATACTTATGCTTATCGGACCAGGCTGGTCTCAAACTCACAGAGATCTGCCTTCCTCTGCCTCCGGAGTGCTGGGATTAAAGGTGTGTGCCACCACCATCTGGCCAAGTTTTTGTTTTTTTAAACTGGTCTTAAAAACAAATAACTGCCATGCAATTTGGCTTACAGAAGGCAGAGATGGTCAGGTACTGTTGTCTCAGGCCAGAGGCCTCTCTGCCTCCACAGGCCTCCTACCCAGGCTTCCCATTACTCCTCTGCTTATCGGATGCAGAGTCATCTGGAGGAAACAGCAGGGTTAATAAATGAATGCATCGACAAAGAACTAATGAACTCTCTTGTGATTTACTTCAGGCTTCTGTTTTTAGTTGAAAGGCTTAGGAGAGATTTCAAATGTCCTCAAAGAAAGATCGGGACAAGTCGGGCTAAGGAAGAATTCCTAATCCTTTCTTTCATCATTAGGGTAGCAGACAGACGGTCTATTTTAACAGACTACAATTCTGTGACTAGGTTCCCATCCTCAGACATGCCCTTCTGTTGAAACTGTTGGTAAGCTAGCTTCCCTCCCTCCTTCCTTCCTTCCTTCCTTCCTTCCTTCCTTCCTTCCTTCCTTCCTTCCTTCCTTTTCTTTCTTCCATCCATTCAATCAATGGCAATCAAGACTGGGGTTAGGAGGCATCAAACTAGATGCACGAGAAGCAGATTTTGCCCCTAATGAGCCCTCTGGTGGGAGACAGGAACATATTACTGTGGCAGAGTGAATACTTTCCTTTTGTGACTCATGGGGACAACTTCCTGAAGGATGAAATCCGAGTTTTCAAAGTGTGTATGAGTGACCAGGGGTGACACAGAGAGTAGCATGTATACTACCTGGGTTGGACTTCAATATGATCAAACTGTGCCTGCTCAGTATGACTTCTTAGAAACCAAGCTTCCTACTTCCCAAGAGAACTCTCATCTTATGTCATTGAATTTTACAAAACCAATTCCAGTCCAGCCTTCATCCCTACTATGCCACTGAACCAATTTTGTTTTGGTCACCAATGATTTCCATGTTGCCAAATTCTGTCAGACATCAAACTATTTGACCTCACTGACTCTGCCCAATTTTGGCTGTGCTCTCTTCTGGAGTTTTCCATCTACCTCTCTCCTACTACCTGACCTCTGGTTTACCCAAGGCTAACCCAAACCCTATTCCTCAGTTCCAAGTAATATCACCCATTCCTGCAACTTTAAATTCAGCCCTTTTGTGCACATGACTTTCTTTGAACAAAGGCGTGTGACCAAAAGCTTCCTATGTCATGACGGCAAGGTGGACAGCAGCAGAGTGACAAGCCCTGTCTTCAGCTCCCAGCGGCTGCACTAGGAATGCCGCACCTTACGAACGCCTTGCCGAATGAACCAGGCCTACGGTAAGAGACTCCCAGTCCACTTGTCCCCTGTGGCACTCATCCTGGGCCTGTCCTTCCACTCACTGTGGTCTTCTCATGTGCAAGTTTTAGAGCAAGCCACCTTTCAACTCAACATTCTTTACTTAGTTCTATCCTCCTTAGCCGTCCGTTCTCAGCTTAAAAATTATTTCTCACAGATATCTGCAGCCCTCTATCATGGCGCCCTGACTGCTTGCTGTAGGAGAAACTGCTGACCAGCCTACCCAAGCCGCAGGTGCCCAGGCCAACCCACATGAGTATAGAGGCAGCAAGCACTTCCTCCCTGAGCCAAACCTGCATCTATACTCAGAGACTACTGATTTCAGAAACAGGTATTCTAAGGTTTATCTACATAAGATGATAATATAATAAAGTGAGTTGAGATATTAAAAAGAATAAAATATGTTCTAGCTTTCTCTCTTTCATTATACTACTGTTCATTGTCTTAATAGACCACTATACAATTATAACTGCAAGGTCAAGATTAAGGTACTTTTTTATTATGCTAAAAAACATCTATACCACTGTACTATCAAAACTATAAGCTCAAAATTAAGGTACTTTTCATTGTGCTAAAAATATCTGTCCTCTGTGAGTTCGAGGCTGGGCTGGACCGATAGCCTCCAAAGCAATACAGAGAAACCCTGTCTCGTAAAAAACCAAAAAAAAAAAATCTGTCAATTTAAAAACTGCTAATACCTTCAGCCAAGTCGTTTCTAACACAAATATGCTGCTGATATGTCTAATACTTGTGTTTTCACAAACTCAAAGGATTCCTGTAAGTTCCAGGGAGCCTAATTGGACCCATCCAAACAGGTCAGATTCACTCCAGATATTATTCAACTGCTCCCTGGTCCTGGGACTCCCCTCCCTCATTTTGGGACCCCTTGGGAAACCCACCCTCATTTTACAATCTTCCCCTCAAATACCAGGACCTAAGAAAAAAAAATTTAACTTAACTTTGTCCTCTAGTCTGCTAACATCTTGCCAGTTCTACAGAGGCGCCAGAGAGTTCCATACAGCCTGGACTGCGATGGAACAACCAGCTACTCCAGGACGTGACAACACCCCAGCTTTCTCGGGTCCCCCAAAGATGGTTGATGGCCCCATGTCAGCAGGAAGCAGTCTTAAGAACTCAAGTGTCCTTATTCCCTAACCTGCCACACCTAACACCCACACCTCTTTTTAATCATAAATAAATATAGGAATGAAAGGTTCAGGCATTACGCTGGCCTGCCCTGCTACCTGGCAGGATTCACTCAGGCAGTTCTCTGGCCAGCCCAGAGTTCCATGAGAACCAGTCTGCACCAGGTGCAAAGGACCCCTTTAAAGGACAGACCCCGGCCACTTACGCTCTCTCACCTCTCATCTCTTCTCTCTCATCTTCCCTTACTCATCTCTTCTCTCTCATCTTCCCTTACTCTCTCTCTTACTTTCTCTCTCTCATCCCCTCTCATCAGCTCATCTTCTCTATCTCATCATCTGTTCTCTCTCATTTTCCTCCCTCTCTCTGTCACGTCTGCCTCCCCCTTTCAGTCTCCCTATAATAAACTGATTAATATACTCTCCATGGCTTGTGCTCCGTCCATCGCGCTGGCCCTGGTTCCATAATTAACAACATATGGAGACACCCGACCCAGAGACACCATTGAGGAAAGGACAATGCAACAGAGTCAGCCGTGAGCCAATAGGAGCTTGGGAGGGGGTATAAAGGCGGGTCTGACTTCCTTAATAAAGGAATCTGCAGTACACTCTGTATTCACTGACTCCCAGTGCCTGAGTCATTGGTGCTAAGTCTTCTCACCTTCTCCCCCAAGGGGTATCCAAGCAGGGTCACCCACAAGAGCTTGCTACCCAGCATTTCACAGTCTATAATAATTATTCATCTCTTTGATTTTCTCCCCCGACTGGACTGAAAGCAACACAGGGGAAGAGCTCACCAGCGTCTCCGGAGATTGCACTGTACTGTTTATAGGTAGTGCCTTCTGTTTTCATAGGGTCATCCTAAAGCCTATTTCTAGAATCTCTTGTTATCGAGGGTCAGAGGGGACAGAAGGGAGCAACAAGTGTAAACTACAGAGAGATCAGGCATTTTACTTCTTGGTCTTCTCAAAGTTAAGAAGCCACTCTGGTTAGGAAGTGGGTCTACTCCTTGAATCCATTTGTGGGACTGGAGGCCAACCTTTCCTGGTTTAATTTATCCTTAGGCACTATCAGCAAATGCCCTTTTGGTCACAGAACACAGAAAGCTAATGGTCTCAAGGACCTAAGCAAGTCCTGGCCACACCAACAAGGACCACGAATACTTAGAATGAATCAAACAACCTGACTTTTTACCTCTGGCCCCCTCACCCCCGGTAAAGGTCAACAAAAGCTGGGCCTACAGCGGGCATGGTGTCAAACACCTGTGATCCCAACACTTAGGAGGCAGAAGGATTACCACAAGTTCCAGACCTATGTGGACTATGAGGAGAGTTCAGGCTAGCCAAAATTACATAAGACTTTGTCTCAAACCCCCTCCCCAAAAAGCAGTCATCAATCCAGGGACACTAAATTCCCAGTGAGAAGACTAGCATAGTAGCAGACTGCTACTCCTTTCTAACAACTCAGGGGCCAGGGCCCGGGCAAGTTACTTACTTGCTTATGAGAGGCAGAGTGTCAGTCAAGGGTTCTTCCCACACACACCACCTCTCCAGTCAAGAACTAGCAACTGTGAAAGCACAGGAGGCCCTGCTCGGGTAACATCTGGGCTCTAAGGCCCCAGTGTTTTCTTTGCTCTACAGACTAGAGAACACCGGGTAAAAGGAACATACTCAACACAAACAAAGGAGATAGGAAGAGCTATTTTAATTTTCTTTTTAAATCTTCCAAAAGCATCATCCAAACCTAAGTTGTAACAAGGCATTAGAATCAGAAAAACTAGAAGAGATGATACAGCAGACAATCAAATGTATGAAAAAGGAAAATTGTGAGACTTAGTTTATGAATTTATTAATGTGAAGTTATAATTTGAAACCTGTGCCTCTGGAAGAAAACTTTATTCGATTATTTTTAGTGATTGCATCCAATCGCTCTAATACCCTGATTTTTTAAGGATGCCAATTCAAAAGTACTTTAAAAACAGCTCTGTTCAGCTGTAAATTCCCTCCTAAGCTCAGGCCATAATTCTTGTATTTTATTTGGGGAGAAAAGAACTGTTTCAGATGGCATGAAATGCACATTTTCAAAGTTGTTGTTTTTTTTTTTTTAAACTTAGTGCAGAATTTTAAGAAGTATTAGTAAGAACTTGATGTAGGTAATTAAAAGTGAGACACTGACTCCTGGTCAACTATGGAAGTCTGTTTCTTCTCTGGTCCCCAAGGGGACCTCTCACTCCAAGTGTTCCACACATTGATCCTTAAATATACTTCTAAGCAAAACAAGAGCTTTGTTTACAATCGTTAGATTTTACTGTTCTGAGTTTTATTCTGAAACTCAAATTTATCCCCAACCCTCACTGCCATAGTAGCCTTGTCATGCACAGTTGCATGCAAGTCTTCAAAGCAGCAGCAGTGAGGCCCTATCACCCCCAGCTCAGGAGAAACACCACCATTGGCTGCACCCACATAGCAACAAATCTGCCTCAGGCTAATCGGGAAAGGAGAAGGAGCCTTGGTTATCTACATATCTATGCATCTCATCCTGACGCTGAGGTTTCCAGATGGAGATCTTCACAGCTTAGCTTTGCCAGGCTGAAGCTGGAGGCTTTGCAGTTTCATCGCCAGACCCATGTTACCAGCAATTTTCAATTTACCTTGAAAGAAGGCCTGTGAATAATAGAAATAAATAAATAAATTCATTAGTTGGTGGATTTTGTTTAACATTTGCTAGCGTTTCTAGACTATTCAGGCATTAGATCATCTATTCAGGTCCTTAGCTTTCTGCAAAATACAAACCTTAGCTTTCTAGTACAGATTTAGAACAAGATCCCTTGACAGGAAGAATTCCCAACAGCCATGCTTTATGTAAAGGGAAGGAGGGAGCAGAATCCCCAAACTCCCTTCTCTTAAAAGTTGGGGCTCTTTATCTCAAATGTAGTATACCTTGTTCAAATGCCAGACAAAATAGATCAACATTAGATGAATTTCCTTTAAAATATCACATATGGGCTTAAAATATGAAATTATAACAGGTTATGAAGAGAGAAAGCACACTCAAAGCCCACTTAGAAAGTCCCAGAATTCAGTGGATGGTTGAAACTCCATCATTGGCTCTGTTCTGGTCAGCTCTCCCTGAAGGGCTGGTCCCTGCAGAGGATAACCCCTATCCCCCCACCCCCAGTGAGAAGCTTCAGCCACTCAGAAGGGCAAAGCCACAAACTTCCATTTAACAAGGCTGGGGATTAGATCACATGACATTTGCTAAACTAACTGTGTAACAAAATCCCAGGGAGACTCAGAAGTAGCAAAATGAGGACTATAGCATGATTCCTGCTATGACTTTAGTGTTTTAACTTAGTCTGCAGCAAGAACAAGCGCTGGCTGAGAAAGGACTCTGGGAATTTCAGAAGCACACAGCCTGGCTGGGTTTTTCCACACCCTGGTAGGGATCACTAACACTCTCTTTCCCCCAGTAGGGACAAACTAAATATTTCCTTTTTATATGGCACAACGCCTTCTGTCTGATGACTGAAAGGTCAGGTGTCTCAGAACACAATAGATTTAACATATGCTATTTAAAAATACAAACCAGCTGTACTACAGAAATGCACCACCTTCTCCTTTTAAAGCCTTGGGAGAAAATAATGGAGAAAGCATTAGTGTCATCCACTGAGAATCCAAGCGTGAGGACTGTGTTAATCTGGCCCCTAGGTACTCTTTGTCTGTGCTTTTCTGCTGGCTAGATCACTGCTTTGGTTCAACTGCAGCCAAACCCTGAAAGTAGAATTTCCACTGCATTTAATGGTTCCCAGTCAACTCCTCTACTGAGCATAAGGAAAGGCCATCAGCACAGTGACAGACAGGGCTGCTACTTTAATCTGCAGTTCCTCTGGGTGTTAACAGGTGCTGAAGAAAAACAAGCTGATACCATGCCCCCCACAATGCTTGTACACAGATAAACTACAGGAGAACGAGGAAAGCGGATGTGTGAAGGGCAAACCTCTGCTGAGCCCAGCACGGTACATGAAAGGCGAACCTTTGCCAGAGCTGTGTGGTGTGCACAGAATGGGCACAGAAACTGGGAAGGGTATGACAGCCAGCTCCTGTGCTGGTGGCCTCTGTCCCATCCAGGTTTATGGAGTGGACTGTGGGCGGTGATGTCAGCACCAGGGTGAGTGCTACATTGAAATATCACAGATGCACACTGTACAGTCATGGCATTACTGAGACATACTCAGTTGCTAAGAAACCCATTTCAAAAGGAAGAGGCATGGGCGTCAGATTTAGTTTGGTCCAGTCTTGAATTACTTGGGAATACTAGAAACAAGATCTACAACAGCTTTAGAGTAGAGGGAAAGGTCTTGGGTTTCTTTTCTGCTATTGGAAGGCTTGATGTATCTAGTCCTCTCAACCCTGTTGATAAAGAAGGATTCCTTGTCAACTTGGGGACCAGGAATAACTATATAAGGCCATTTTAGATAAATACACTTTTTAATCTATCAACTGTTTATAGCAACCTAAAACCATCAGGCACTGTACTGCTGTAGAACCACCAAGAACATAAGATGTCTGTCTTCTGATCTAATGGGGATGAGACAGACTCAGGACAAGGGCAAGCTCAGCCAGGGGGACTGTACTCAAAAACTCAAGACTGTTCTTGAGCTGATTTGAAAAGTCAAGTCTGTCAGGGAAGGAGTTCAGGCATAGAGGAAAGCTTGGACATCAAGAGGAATACAGGATGTACTGTGTGTGTCCACTACCACCTCTTCCTCCCTCAAGTGCTCCTTCTACCACCGAGCCTCACTCTTTGTATGCTACGCCTTTCCTGAGGCCATCCCTTCTTCCACGTGGGCTGACCACCAGCCAGGAATGGCACCTTGGACCTTACCAGCTGTGCTTGGGATGTGTGCATGAATGAGTGAGTTTGTGTGTGTGTGTGTGTGTGTGTGTGTGTGTGTGTGTGTGTGTGTGTGTACATACACCGAGGGTGTAGCTCAACACTGGGTGTCTTCTTCACTTGCTTTCCACCTTATTTTCTGAGACAGGCCCTCTCACTGTGAGCTCCAGGGACTCATGTGTCTCTGCCTCTCCAGCACTGAGATTACAGACATGTACAGCCATGCCCAACTTCTTTACATGGGTGTGTGGGTTCTCATGTCTGTGCGGCATGCACTTTACAGACCATCTCCCTGGCCTCTGTACTTAACTCTTACAGATCTGTTTCTTACCAAACTAAGCGTAGGAACTACTTCAAGTTCATTGGGCACTTATAACACACAGGATGGTATTGTCCCACAAATGTCTGCCACATCGTACTTACCGACTGAGGGTTCATTTTACCAGTCATCAAAGCCAGCAAGTCTGAGTCAGCCATGGTGATAGTGCAGTCAGCCTCCTTATCTAAAGCAGACACATGCAAGACAACAGGAGAGAAGAGAAGAGAACATTCAGGGACATGACACTTGGAGACCACTCCTTCACGAGAATCACAGTTGAAGCAGCAAGAGGACATGGCACTGGGGAACAGTCTATTATAGTCTGCTAAAATGGGGGTAACCTTGATGTTCAACAGCAGGAATGAGCTGTGTTCTCACACTGTACCACAATGCAGCCATGGTCAGGAAGGTAAAGGTGTCTTATTTGTGACAACAATGATATAGAGGCAGTTACAAAGTAAACCTCAACAATGATCCTGTTTTTGCTTTAAAATACTATTCGATGACAGAAATAAAAGAAAAACAACTGTCATCTCAGACACTGATATGTTACTGTTACTGTGGTTGACAGACTCAGGGTGGCCCTCATGATCCCTGCCTACCTTGGCATAAGCCCCTTGGGCCAGTGTGAGCAGGACCTGTCCTTGCTTTAGCCAAAGGACTGTGGTGACACTGCTGGAATGGAATCCATGGGACTTAATGCTAAATAAGCATCCATCTTGCTAGCAAAGTCACACTTGCTCTCCTCTTGGCTCTGAACAACTAGTTGGTACATGTGGACTTCCCACAGAGAGGGCCATACTTTCCAAGCAGCTGGGGGCGACTAAAGCTACTGAAGCTGTCTTTCTCACAGTCACAGGAAATACATTCTGCCAACAACCTGGATGCCGAAAGCAATCAAGCCTCCAGTAACTCGATTGCAGTTTTATGCAACCCTGTACAGAGAATCGAGCTAGGCTGTCATCAGCTCAACCACTGGAAGCATGTGAGGTGATAAAGAAAAGTATCCTCTCCACACACTGTGTAGTCCAGGCTGGCTCCAAAGTGGGATTACAAGTACATGCAACCAAGCCTAGCTAATATATATATTCTTTTAAGCCATTAAAGTCATCATAATTTGTTTTGCAATAAGAAAAATTAGCATAATTACATAAATATCGGATTAACCAACATTTTAAGATTTGTTTATTTATTACAAACACAACACCCTGCCTCCATGTATGTCTACACATCAGAAGAGGGCACCAGATCTCATTACAGATGGTTGTGAGCCACCATGTGGTTGCTGGGAATTGAACTCATGACCTCTGGAAGAGCAGTCGGTGCTCTTAACCTCTGAGCCATCTCTCCAGCCCTAACCAACATTTTTTAAAGATTTATTTATTATATATACAGCATTCTGTTTGCATGTATGCCTACAAGCAAGAAGAGGGCACCAGATCTCACTGTGGATGGTTGTGAGCCACCATTTGGTTGCTGGGAATTGAACTCAGGACTTCTGGAAGAACAGCCGGTGCTCTTAACCACTGAACATTGTTTTGTAAAAGATCAAACACTAAATATTGTAGGCTTTGGAGGTCACCGGGTCTCTGTCATAAATATGCCATTCTATATAGTGCAAAAGCAGCCACAGATAATACACAAATGAGTAGCTAGGTCCAGTAAATGGTGTCCTTTCTTTTTTGTTTTTTGTTGCTGTTGTTTTGCATTTATTTGTTCATTTAGGGTGTGTGTATGTTCATGTGCACACTTATGCCCAAGAACGACAAAGTGTGTATACATCAGAAGACAACTTGATGGAGTAAATTTTCTCTTTCTACTGTGAGTTCCAGGTATTAAACTCAAGTCGTCAGGCTTGGAGGTAAGTGTCTTTATCCACTGAGTCTCCCCAACAAATCATTTTAAAGCAGTGTCAGACAGAGGGGAATGTGCCTACAACTCACAAATCTACAAACAAATTGTGTCTAGAACGCTCGAAGAATTCCTACCACTCAGCTGTGGGAAGTTGGGTGAGGGGCTGGGGAATGGCTGCCCAAGTATAAGGACCTGAGTTCAGACCCTCAGCACCCACATAAAAGCTGGGTGTACTAGGCAGCAGTGCACGCCTTTAATCCCAGTACTCAGGAGGCAGAGGCAGATGGATCTGTTTGAGGCCAGCCTGATCTACAGAACAAGTTTGAGGACAGCCGGGCTACACAGAGGAAACCCTGTTTCAACCCCCGCAAAAAAAAAAAAAAAGAAAAAAAAAGAAAAAAGAAAAAGAAAAAACCCAAACCCCAAAAACCTGTTTAACCTCAGTGTGTGTGTGTGTGTGTGTGTGTGTGTGTGTGTGTGTGTGTGTGTGTGTGTGTACACAATGGACCTGAAGGTCATTGGGTCTTGTGGGCCTCAAACCCTGCTCCAGGGTCAGTGAGAGACTCTGTCTCAAAGGAACAAGGCACAGTGACAGATCAGCAGGACACCTGATGTCCTTCTCTGGACCCCACATGTGTGCACTCACACGCACACATACAAAAATGCATGGCTGTCCTAGAACATCCTACATAGATTAGGCTGGCCTTGAACTCAAAGAGGTCTGCCTGTCCCTGTCTCCCAAATGCTGGGATTAAAGGTGTGCATGGCCCAGACTAAAAGGGCTTTTGCTTTGTTTTGTTTTAGGGTAGATTTCATTGAATATAAATTATAGCCTGATAGACATGACTTTAAAAATCTGCCAGTTCCAAGTACTATAAAAATGAGAGGCAACTGATTATAAAACAGTGCAGTATAGCAAAATCCTGACTGTGATGCACTTTATGACTTAACACTCTCACGCCAAAGAAATGTCCAAAAGCATGATAAAATGTCCAGAACAGCTTTCTTCAGAAAAGCCTCAACTGGGAACAAGGCAAGGCAAGTTCAGCCCACAATGAGTAAAGCTGGGGTTCGGGCCTGGTAAAGACGAACGGTCGCTGCCTGCAACCATTTTACTGGATCCTACACTGCGGAGTAAGGAGTCTAACACTAAAAATATGTAAATATGCGGTGATTCCATAGACAGGTTCCCAAGATAAGTAAAATTCAGTCTATGGTGACAGAATTTGGAACAAGTGTTCCTTTTTGGGGTGGATGGCATTAGGAGGAGCCTTAGAGAGGCTTCTGGAATGCCAGAATTCAGCAACATTCCAAAGCATCCTGGTCTGGGAGGTATATTATTCTGCAAACATTCTTCAAGAGAGTACTTCAGATCTATGCTCTTTGCCATAGGCTAGATTTCAATAAAAGCTACCCAAAGTTAAACAGCAAAAAAACAGGTGGTAGGCTAGAGTTGGTCCATAATTTGCCATTTCCTAGACTAGATGGTAAAACTGGGGGAGCAAAATACCTACTCTCATTTTATTTCTCTACCTTTTCTAATCATTTATGCTAAGTATACGTTACTTTAATAGTGTCTAAAAGTATTTATTTTGGTATTATCAATGTATGATGATAGAAAAAAGACTGGACAACAAAGATTAATATCTCATTGTTGAAACAGCCATGATGACTGTAGGCGATGAGAGGCTTCCAGCAGGAAAGGACAAACTCAATTAGAAATCATTTTCTTAACACTCAGTGTTTTAGGCAATGAGTCCGTGTAAGAGGGGTCCAATTGTTGGCTGCTCATCTTATAAGGGATTAGCTCAAATAAAAGTTGGCTTTCTCCCCCAAACCAAGCCATCTTCTACCCCTCTATTTTTTACTCCTTACATTTATCTGAAACAACACTATGTACTTGTGTGTGTTTTCTATCTGTCTGTGTACAAAGAATGAAACTTCAAGGGGCAGGACCCACCTCAGTCTTATTTACTGCTGTATATCCCCAAATCCCCGGAAGAGGGTGCCACAAATAAAGATCAGACAATAAACTGCTCAGATAATCTGGACCTGAACAAAAGAGACAGGGGCCAGGAAGGGCAGAGCATGCCTGTAACCCCAGCACTCAGGAATGGCAGAGCATGTCTGTAATTCCAGCATTCAGGAATGGCAGAACATGCCTGTAACCCCAGCACTCAGGAATGGCAGAGCATGCCTGTAACCCCAGCACTCAGGAATGGCAGAGCATGCCTGTAACCCCAGCACTCAGGAAGGGCAGAGCATGCCTGTAGCCCCAGCACTCAGAAGGCTAAGCAGGAAGACTGCCCAGACTGGATGGATGGTCTCATCACTACTCAGAAGGTCAGGGCGACACAGTAAGAACCAAGCAAGTCTGGGATGCAAAGTAATACTTTGTCTCCAAAAGATAGGTGAGCTAGAGCGATGACTCAGAGGTTAAGAGTGTGAAATGCTCTTACAGAAGACTCACTTTCAGTTCCCAGCTCCCAGATTAGCTGTCTGAACTCCAGCTCCAGGAGATCCATGCTTCTGAACTCCTCAGACACCTACACTGATGCATGTATATACCCACACAGAGATACATACCTGAACATATAGTTAAGAAGAAAAATTAAAAGAGGGAGAGACTATGACTATGGTGGAGCACACCTTTAATCCTAGCACTCAGGAGGCAGAGGCAGGCAGAGCTTTTTGAGTTCCAGGACAGCCTGGTCTACAAAAAGCTCCAGGACAGCCAGGGTTTTGTTACATTGAGAAACCCTGTCTTCTGGAAAAAAAAAAAAAAAAAAAAGGAAGACGATGCCTGGCATGATGGCACACATCTTTAATCCCAGCACTCAGGAGGGAAGAGGTCAGCTTGATCTACCTAATGAATTCCAGGAAAGTCAGGGCACATAGTGAGATTCTGTCTCAAATAAAGGAGGAAAAGGAAAAAGGACAGAGTAAATGAAGCATTAGGAAAGGCACACCCACATCACTAAACAAAGCAAGATGGAGAGAGCTTTCACAGCAGGTTTTATGATTTAGGGACTGACAGCCAATGGCCACTCCACTGAAGCTTCTAACAATACTTTCCCTTACTTATAGGGTGAAAGGCCTGAAACTTTAAAAATGAAGACAATTTGCTATCTAGAAAATCAAATCCTACTGCAAATATATAATATCAAAGAGTAAGTGGGAATGGGGTGGCTAAGTAACTGATACAGCTGGACCCGATTCCATCATTTCCAGAAAGGATTCTTGAGCACGAGGCACGTAACTGGGAAGAGACATCTGCAGTGCTGAGCTCACCATGCTGAGCATGGCACACATGCTCTCACATGAGCTTGGTAACTCCCCTGTGCAGGTGAGAGAGAGCATGTAACGTCCCTAAGATCACACAGCTGATGCAACTAAGAAAAGTTAGTATTTGATATACTGACTCACGAAGCCTTACCATGCCAGGAGCTTTACAACCCTGCATCACAGTTAATTCCCACAACAGCTCTGCTGACAGAAACTATCCTCACCCCTTTCTGGAGGACACAACTAGATTCAGGGAAGGGATGCACCTTGCGTAAGAGACTGGGCCAGGATCTGAACCCAGGCTTAAGCGCCTCCAAAGGCTCATCCTACTGCACCTGGGGAGAGGAGACCCAGGGGCATTCTCTACTCTGTTGTCCCTAAAGGGCCAGAGTGAGAAAGAACTCAGTAGCTGAGGACAGAAGGAAGGAACAAAGAAGTAACATGCCACATTAGAAGTTGGCTTCTGGGAGAGATGCTACGTGAATTGTTTCAAAGAAATCATGGGAGAGAAGGAACTCAGAGAAGGTAATAGAAGGCATCCAAGAAGCGAGAAAAGACGATGGAAAACACATTACAAGTTTTTAACATAATCATGTGTATACCACTGCCATACTCTTAGAAAGCAGATGGATGAAATATATGTACAAACCTTACTTTTTTGTTTGTTTGTTTTTTGGTTTTTACGAGACAGGGTTTCTATGTATTGTTTTGGAGGCTATCGGTCCAGCCCGGTCTCGAACTCACAGAGATCCGCCTGCCTCTGCCTCCCGAGTGCTGGGATTAAAGGCGTGCACCACCACCGCCCAGCCAAACCTTACTTTTTAACAATAACAAAAAGTCTCCTGAATCTGTGTACACACCAGAAAAGCCAGCAATTCTCCTCATGGTTCCAGTTCAAACTAGGACATGTTACCGAGGCTTTAACATAGCTAGCATCTAGCAAATGAGCATTTGTTGTGAAGCTAAGAGTAACTGGAAGTTTCCAGTGATGGCTTTCACAGGCACATTTAAACACAACTCCTGGCTGCCAACAGGTGTCAGGTTTAGCAGAAATTCCCCTGCCCCAGGGTTACCGTCATTCAGGTCTGGAACAGGGCACCTAAAACAGGGAGGAGGGCACCTGGCAGTGTTTGTGCAGGGAGCAAGGCCTTTTGACATCATTGATAGCCTTCTGTAAGCAAACCATCTTTCGTGACCAAACAACCAGCTTTAAAGAGAACAACACAGGAGACTATTTAAAATTCCTTAACATCTGTCAGGAAACACAATTCTAAGTAACTATTAACCTTTATTTATGTTTTAATTGCCACTACTGCCAGATATGGAGCCCATGTCTTTAATCACAGTAATTGGGAGGCAGAGGCAGGTAGATCTCTACCAAAGCCAATCTTGACTACATAGCAAGTTCCAGGCCAGCCAAGGGCACATAGTGAGACCCACCCACCCTTCAAAAAGCCATTACTATAGTCCCTAGAGCACCTTCTATTTTTAAAAGCTGCCTTTAGATGACACCTTTAAAAGTTTTCTTCTTATACCACTTCAGCGTGGCAGCTCATGGAATGCAAACAATTTCTCTGCTCACTCATTTTTTTGGGGGGACCCTATATTTAATTCAGGAACCTCTGCAACAAAGCTACCATGCTACACTTGACAGGCTCCCTATTTGTTGGTCCTATTAGACAGTGCACAAAGCAGTGCCCCTAAGCATTCTCTCTTTTTCTAAATGCTTCACACTCTCCCAAGCACCCCTCCCTCTGGAGAGCCTGGATACCTAAGTACAATTGCAGGGAAAGGGATGTCCATCCCTTGTAAGAGCTCTCCTCCACCTGTTCCTGAGGACAAGCTCTCCTTCGGGACCGTCTTCACTAATGACACAGCAGTGTCACTGCAACACCTTTCTTCCCTCAGCGAAATGATCTAGCACCCACCCTCAAGCACTCACTTTGTTCCCTGCCACACCAAGCTGTCACTCAGGGTGTGGTGACACCATCCTCCTAAATGTTCTCTCTGGCCCTGCTCACTCCTTTGCAGTCCATCAGGCCTACTACAGCTGCCAGGGAAGCGTTGCCAGCTTGTGTGGCAATGGCTAGATCCCCAGCTGGAGGTGCTACTGAGAGGTGGCCGGGCTGTGAGGGTTCAAACTTCACCAGTTTGTCACAGAAGAGTTCACAGCTGAATGGGCTGCTAGCAGGCAGGACCAGACTAGAGGAAGTCAGTCGCTGTGGGCGTGTCTCCGAGGGTACAGCCTGCTCCTGGCTCTCTGCTTTCCGGCTGACACGCAGCGAGCAGCTTTTGTCCACCATGCTCTCCCGCCAAGTTTCCCCCATCATGTACCGGCCCAGATGCAGTGAGGCCAGCGGCCCTTGAAGACCGTGAGCCAAAACAAATCTCGCTCCTTGTTTTTACATCCTCACAGCTGGAAGCCGACTAGGGCAGTCACAAACACCAGTTCACACGCTAGCACTCAGTTCCTTAGAAGCTCTAATGAGGCTGGTGTGGTGGTGCACAACTTCCACCCGGGCACCCGGGCCACAGAGGCAGGCGAGTCTCTGTGAATTTGAGGCCAGCCTGGTCTACATAGTGAGTTACAGGACAGCCAGAGAGACAGAGAGAGACCTTGTCTCAAAAACCAAAAAATAAATAAACAAACAAAAAAGCTTAATGATTTGGCTATAATATACTAAATAGCTTTCAAAGTTCTTACGGCATGTTTCTAGTTTAAAAAATTAAGTGTTTTATGTGTATGGGTGTTTGGGCTACACGTATGTCTGTGCACCACAATGTGTGCCTGGTGCCTGCAGAGGTCAAAAGATGGCATCTGATCCCTTGAAACTGGAGCTATGAACAGCTACGAGGCACCATGCACATACTGGGGACTGAACCCGAGTCCTCTGCAAGAACAGTCAGTTCTCTGAACCTCGGAGCCATCTCTCCAACCCACTATTGTGACATTTGAAAATCTTTAGTAAGTTGATCCCAGCACTCCGTCTTCCTAAAGTATACCAGCCCCTCTCCAGCAATATGGCTTCTGCAGTAAATGCCACTAGTGTCTTTCTCATTTCTGAGGGCCTACCATGTGTTACATACTATGTGGATTATTGGGAGGCAGCAGTGGCCTAACGGACAAAAGCTCTGCTGCCTGTGGATTTGTCAGAGGAGCAGCAGGTGGCAACTGAGCTTCGGGAGTTGGGTCCCCCAGGAAGCAAAGCACTGATAGGCAAGTTCCCTGAGGGCTTTGACCCCAGAAATCTCTCTTGTTACTGCTATGTCTTTGCATGTTTGCCACTGCCATTTTTCTCTGGTATCTGGCATGGTATAGATGGGTGTTGGGGGATCCCCATTGCCTTAATAAAGAGATGAGACAAAGACCCTGAAAGTAAGTGTGAGTGAGTATGTGTGTGTGAATGTGTGTGAGTGTGTTGTGTGTGTGAGAGTGTGTGAGTGAGTGTGTATGTGAGTGTGTGTGAGTGTTACGTGAGTGTGTGAGTATGTGTGTGTGAATGTGTGTGAGTGTGTTGTGTGTGTGAGAGTGTGTGAGTGAGTGTGTATGTGAGTGTGTGTGTGAGTGAGAGTGTGTGAGTGTGTATGAGTTGCTGAAGGTTGGTCCTCATGGCAGCAGTCTGCTTCCACTGAATGTATCTCAGGGTGGGACAGCAGCGGCAAATGAGAGTGAAAAGCACTACAGAGAAAAGTAAGGCAGAAAACAACAGTAAGTGTGGTTAGGGAAGTGACTGCTGAGAAGGAAACTTTTGGGCAAAGATGAGGCAATGAAGCTATCTGGGAAAGACAATCCCAGGCAGGCAGAACAGATAGAAGCTCCCAAATGAGAACACCCCGTGCTCAAGCTATAGCAGGAAGTCACCAAAGTGAGTGAGGGAGAACACAGCAAGACAAGCTGGCCGGATCATCCAGTGTTGTCACAGAAACCCCGATTCTGTTTGGAGCAGAGAGGGTACAAACCTGACTCTGGTTTTTGACCATCAGGCTGCTGTGTAAAGAACTGTGAGAGTCAAGGGCAGGAACAGAGACACAAAGCTCAGATCCAGCAGGACATGGAGTATGAGAAGAGAGGCCAAGGATGACCTCACAGCACTTGGACTAAGGAACTAAGAAAACACAACTTACTGGGAAGACGGCAGACCACAGAATACATGCTTCAAGAGGAGTAGGGCCCAGAGTTCTGTTTCACACACACTATCTTTAAGGTGTTGACATGGTTTAATGTGCCCTCTAAAACACCGTAAAGTCTAGTTTCTAGTCTATCAGTATTAAATGATAAAGTCTTTTAGAGGAGCCAAGGGCCATGAGGTCTCTACCCTCAGCAACAGATAGAGGCCATTACCTCAGGAGATGGTTTCTGGGAAAGGGCGGAGCTCAGCTCCCATCCTTCCCTCCCACTTCCCTGACCTTTCCACTCTATCAGATAAAAGTAACAAAGCCCTCTCACCGGATGCAGCTGCCTTGTGTTGGATTTCCAGCCTCCAAAATGAGAGCCAACTAAAATTACTGTTTATAATTTATTTACCTAGTCTGGGATATTTTGTTATAGCAGTAGAAAACGCCCTGACAGGTATCTGTGTACACTTGTCAGCTAAATACAGACACCTCTGACTTCAGTGGTGGGTTTATGCGGAATACATAAACCTGGGAGTCATCAGCAAACTATTTTAAAATATGAGGCTACATGAGATCCCCAGGGAGTGAGTGAACCAGAACTAAGCCTTGCAACACTCTGATGCCTGAACTTAGGAGATGGAGAAATTATTAAGACAGGCCAAAATGAACAGCCAGTTCCAAAAAAAAAAAAAATCCAAACATGTGATATGAAGGCTGGAATTAACTGCATCTAGTAAGGTGGCAATTGCTAGGGACTTTAGCAAGAACAAATTTAGGAGAGATCAGGACAAAAACTGGATGGGATGGGTTCAAGAAAGAACTGGATGAGAAAAAGCAGAGCTCATGAACTCAGCCAGGTCTGTGGAGGTCGCCCTTCAAGCCCTGGATAATGTGATCTCAGGCTAATCAAGAGAAAGTGCTGTCAAGTCCCACATACACTCTATGAAGCAGACGATATTTGTGGCCACTTATAGGCAAGAAAACTGAAGCTTGGCAAGCTAGCTAGTTTCATGGCAGCCTCACCCAAGCTAGTCATCTGAAAGGAGGGAACCTGGATTAAGAAAATGGCTCCAAGACATCAGGCTTCAGGCAAGCCTGTGAGGCATTAATTTCCTTGATTAGTGATTGTTGGGGGTGGACCCAGCCTATTATGGGAGGGTCCATCCCTGGGCTGGTTGGTGGTCCTAGATTCTCTAAGAAAGCAGGCTGAGAAACCATGGGAAGAAGCCAGTAAGCAGCACTCCTCCACGGCCTCTGCATCAGCTCCTGCCTCCAGGTTCCTACACTGCTTGAGTTCCTGCCCTCACTGCTTTTGATGATGAACTGTGATATGGAGCTGTGTGTGAAGTAAACGCTTTCCTCTCCAAGTTGCTTTGGGCCACTGTGTTTCATCCCAGCAATAGAAATCCTCAGAGAGGATGAATAACTAGGTCAAGGTCAGAACTGGAGTGAAAGAAATCCAAGCCAGGTGTGTCTATGTCCAGTCTAAGACTAGTATTTCTTGTGTAGAGTCCCCTCACATTTGGAGGGGGTGGTCTGAACCAACATCTCTTCCCAAGAATAGAACAGTTCTTTCCCAGGACTTGTAACCTCCAACACAGGCCTTTGTGGGAACACCGAAGCAGACTACCCAGCCCAAAGTCCTTGTGACCTTGTCACTGCTCTACGGGAAGTCACTATGGCACTGACCTGAGTTGGGCAGCACTGATCCTTTGCCGTTCTTCACATCCACCACCCAGGTGGCTTCTTTGCCCCCAGGGCCATCCTTCACTTTGAAGGCAAAAATGCCACCGATTTTCTTCACGAACTGTTCCCCTTCCTGGAAACAGAAGTAACACAGGGAGCTGTTACCTTATGTCCCCTCTGGCTTTCAGTAAATATTTAAACAGGCACACGTGAGAAGCAGGGACAGCAGAGTCCCCTTCTGTAGGATCTTTACTCAGAACCCAGAAAGAAAACAAGGCAACAGTTCTCCCATCTGGCAACTCTGAGAAGCAGTGGTACAGATGGAAGGAGCGGGCGAAAGGCACCCAGTGTCTTCTGGTGAAAGAGCCTGGATTCGCCCCAGCAGTTTGAGGTTCGAACATTCTGGCCTGTCTACCTGCAGGCACCACCAGCCTTTGATCCAAACTCAGCTCCTTAACTTCTGATTTTGGTTCTCCACAATCAAAACTTAAAGAGATTCTGAAACCAAATTTTTCTTTAAAAGCTCAGTTCCTGTCTTAGTATAAAGAACTACGTAAACAATATTCCATTTGCCTTAGTTTTGGGTCCTGGGAACACAGTGGCCTAATACAGAAAATGCCGCAGCAATCTCTGGCCGACAAGTTTCCCCTTTCCTTGCTCTTCGTATCCCACTCAATTCCCACTCCGCTTCCTTCGCCTTCTTGAACATTCATGGCCCCAGACTCTGTTGTAAGCACCAAGGTTACAGTAGCGAGGGAGTCAAACACAGGCTGGCAGTATTCTGCACCGTAGTGACAAAACCATCCAATTTAAGGGAGCACAGGGACACAGGAGCCGCTGGCAGGGTGGACAATGACAGAAGTCAACAGCTCATGACCTTGCTCTAAAGAAAAGCAGAGGCTGGTGAGATGGCTCAGTGCTTGCCTGATGACCTGAGTTTAATCCCCAGAAACCATCATGAAGGTAAAAGGAGAGAATACACTCCACTAAGTTGTCCTCTGACCTCCACGGCATCCCCTACCTCATGCACACAGACACAGACTCTAATAGTAAATAAAATGTATAATTAAAAAAACAAAAAAGAAAGAAAAACCAGGCCAGATAGCGGTGGCACACACCTTTAATCCCAGCACTGGGGAGACAGGCAGGCAGATGTCTGTGAGTTTGAGGCCAGCCTGGTCTACAGAGTGAGTTCCAGGACAGCCTCCAAAGCTACACAGAGAAACCCTTTCTTGACAAACAACAAGAAAGAAAGAAAGAAAGAAAGAAAGAAAGAGAGAGAGAGAGAGAGAGAGAGAGAGAGGGAGGGAGGGAGGGAGGGAGGGAGGGAGGGAGGGAGGGAGGGAGGAAGGAAGGAAGGAAGGAAGGAAGGAAGGAAGGAAGGAAGGAAGGAAGGAAGGAAGGAAGGAAGGAAGGAAAACACGGCGTCTGGAGAGATGGCTCAGTGGTTAAAAAGTGGCCGTTTGTCCAGAGGACCCAGGTTCAACCACACAGTGCCTCACAACCTTCTGTAACTCCAGTCCCAGGAGATCCAACGCCCTCTTCTGGCCTCCATGGGTACCAGGCATGCACATGATGTACAAACATGCATGTAGGGCAAAACACCCATACACATAAAATAAATTAATTTTAAAAAAGAAGCCAAAAGCAGCACAATTAATCTTTTGAAATCTTTTTCTTTAGAGAAAAAAAAACATTCACAGTAGAATAATTAGCAAATATTGGTATGTAAAAAGAAGAAAATACAAATCATTTCTAATTTAGCATATAAATAAAAATCACATCTGGTATGAATTCCATCTTTTTTCTCTACACAGTTTTAAAAATTGATGTGATGGCTAGACATGGTGGTTCAATCCTTTAATCCTGGCATCAAAAGGCAGAGGCAGATTGAGCTCTATGAGTTCTAGGCCAGCCTAGGCTATTTATGAGACCCTAATCAAAATAGGTGGACATTATCTACTTTTCTAACTAATATATCCTTCCTCTGCCTCATGAGTGTGTCACCATGTCTGGCTGGCCCTTTTATTTTTCTATAAAGAATAATATTTTTTACACTTGTGTGTGTGTGTGTGTGTGTGTGTGTCTGTATGTCTGTATGTGTGTATGTGGTGTGTTTTGACACATGGTTTTACATGGTTACACTTTAGGCTGATCTCAAATTTGCAGCAATCCTCCTGTCTCAGCCTCCCAAGTGGTGCTACGATTACAGTCAAGAGCAACTATACCTAGCAACATTTCTAGATAAATTTATCCTTAGGCATTTTATAGTGCTCGTTAATATACTTTTCACTATATTTTATGGCTGAATTATTACAGATACATAGACAATATGCAAATCTTCTTATGGTCAGTTTTGGAGTTCTCCTGTTCAGTTTCCTTCCTTAGTTTTAGACTTAACATCCCTGCAGTAATTTGTATATCCAGGGTTCTTTCTCCCTATTCACTCCCTTAACAAAGATTAAACTGTTCACTGTGTTCAGACCCTGTAATGAGCACCTGAAATACTCAACTGCTTATTTCCCTGGAGGGATTTACATCAAATGACACCATACACTAACCTGTTTCCTGTCTCCATGTGTGCAGAACCATGCCCACATTTATATTCTCTCTCTCTCTCTCTCTCTCTCTCTCTCTCTCTCTCTCTCTCTCTCTCTCTCTCTCTTTCTCTCTCTCTCCCTCTGTCAACCTCCCTCCCTCATTCCCTTCCTCTTAGTGTGTGTCTGTGTGTGTGGTATAACAGCAACTGAGGTATAATTCAGTCAGTTACAGTATGCATTTTGATAACTTTTTTAGTATATTCTAAGATATGTATGACAGTTAATCTTCATTACCGACTGGCAGGAACTACACTTGTCTAGGAGACACACCTTGCTGTTGGTGTGCATTTCCAGAGAAGCCCCACCCTGGATGCTGGTGGCACCATGCTATGTGTTGGGATCCCAGCCTAAGTAAAAGGAAAAACAGGCTGAATGCCAGCACTTCTTTCTCTGCTCGAAGCTCTTGGCTGCAGATGTGATGTTATGACTCATGCTCCTGCCACCAGGCCTTCCCACCATGTTCAGTCTCTCCTCAAAGTGCCCGTCAAGTAAGTGGTCACAGAGATGGGGAGGGTGACTAACATATAACGTGCCACCCCAACATCATTAATTTCAAAAGTCTCATTTTCTCATGCAAATTTATACCCATTTGCAGTCCATCACTATTTTCTGATACTAGCTTCTGAACACCACAATAAACTGGCTCGTTCTGGGCATTTCCTATAAATAGAACACACCGTGTGATCTTTTGTGAGTGGCCTGTCTCACTTAGCATGTTCTCAGGGTTCATGCTGCACTGTGAATCAACCAGCACCACTCCCTGCTCTCCTTTCCTTTCTATGGGCGGAAAATGTTCCACTGAATGTGGCATATTTCGTTTATTTTTGTTTTTGTTGTATTGTATGCATGTGTGTCTGTGGTGTATGCTGTGTACATGTGGGGAAAGGGATATTCACTCATGCAGACACACATGGATGCCAGGGACTGACGTTTTTCTCACCTGTTTTTCTACTTTGTTTCTTTTTTATTTTTATGTTTTGGTTTTTCGAGAGAGGCTCTGTCTATGTAGTCCTGGCTGTCCTGGAACTCACTATGTAGACCAGGCTCTGCCTCTGTCTCCCAAGTGCTGCGATTCAAAGAGTGCTCTACCACACCCAGCTTCTACCTTCTTGAGACAAGACCTCTCACTGGACCTAGATAGAGTTCAACGTTTCAGCTAGACTGGCTAGCCAGCAAACTCCCAGGATCCATGTGTCTTTTCCCCACAAACACCAGGATGTTAGATGCCCCACCACGCTCTGCATTTACAGGGAATCTCAACTCAGGCCTCATCTCCCCAGCCCCCTTTTAATTGTTTTCATATTTTGGTTTTGATGAATAATGCTGCTATAGACATTTGTGTATACATTTTTATGTACACAAAAGCTCTAATTTCTCTCAGCTAGGTAGTTAGAAGGAAACTGCTGGATCATTAGGTACTGTTTAACTCTTAAAGGAACTAACCAACTGTTTCTAAATAGTTAACACCAATACTGCAACCTTAGCAGTCATTAAGTAGGGTTCAAATTCTGTACATCCTCACCACTGATTGCTACCTTCTATTAGTCAGGTGACTGGGTGCATTAGTCTTTTTCTCATAGAGAAAATTAGCCTTTCTTGTTATTTCTTCCTTATTACCCTCCAGCCCACCAGAAAGCAGACATGGGTCTTACAGCAAAGTAGCTGTTCTAAGGTATTTAGTCTGCGCCTACTTTTCTCAGTAGTCACAGGTGCATTTCTCCTCAGTCCTACAGATCAAACTCTAGCCAGTTTCTTCTGGGGCCAGGGTCAGTGAATGACTACTTCCGGATGTGTCCATCTGCTTGCACAGTGCCTCACGATCCAGCCAGGAGCAGACAACACTGAGTTACAGCAGGAAAACCCCAGCAAGCATTTACAAGTTCTACCTTCTAAATGCCCAAGAAACCCTGCAGTCTCACATCCAACTGCTTAAAACAGACGTGAATTAACTTTTACTTGCTGTTCAGTTTCAATAACCAACTGATCCTCTTACACACCTATACTCTTCAGTCAATAGGACATTTTCATTTGAAACGGGAGTGAAAGTGGCTAAGAGAATTAAAAGAAAAAAAAACGCAATTGCAAAACTGGAGATCATTATTACTAAGAAGTCCTAAGTGCCTCTTGTGGGAGAAAAAGTACTTTCTGAGTGGAATGAAGGTCAAGGAGTAGGTGCTGCTGTGAACACAATAGGACAAAAAATGAGGACGGAATTCAGAACATCAGTGGAGTATTGGTAAGAAAGACAAAGATGGAAATAAAACCTCTTGCTAGGTTGCCTCCACTAAGGCACAAAGTGCATTAATTGAAAGAGTCCAGACTTTCACTTCCCAGCACTGCAAACATTGAGGAAACTGACAATCGTGGGAAGGCAAAATCAGACTAGGGATAAGGTTATGAAGGAGTACAGAATTAAAATGAGAGCAAGAGACATAAGCTTGCACAGCTGAAAGCGTAGTGCGAACTGAAACAGCACCTCTTTGTTAGCCCCAGTAAGGAAGTCCTCCATGATGGATCCATGGCCAACCTCAGACTGCATAGTAGGTAATCTCTAACCCAATCTCCTATTTGACCTTTGAACTAAGTCCTCATAGAGGTCCTCATTTTACAGTGGACACTCAATAGTGAAAAGCATTTGAAACACAGTCGTGAGCTATCATTTTCTGACTTGGCTGGCAAAGATTTTTATATAATAAGCCAATACAGTATTGGAGAAGGTGTAGAGAAAGAAGCAGTTATTCTCTTGAATTGTTTGTTAGTAAGTCCTATTTCTGATGGGAGTCTGGCAAGCTCCACTAAATGTGAACTGCACACCATTTAACTATCCAATTTTGTCATTAACTCTTTAAACTACTTAGTACTTGAAGTACAAGAGGAAATTTATAACAGCAGTGTTGCACTTGTAAGATTGAATACAGCCATCATAAGTCAATTAAATAAACTATGGCACATATTTAATTAAGCATGTCAATGTACTGAAAAGCGTGCTCTTAAAGACCTATGTGCACGGCCACAAAGCATACTGCAGGCAAAAACAGGATGAGGTCATGCCCCACAACGGCGGCCTGGTGGTCCTGCAGTTCACCTCCTAGTGCCGCATCATCTGCTCCGGCCCCGGAGGCTAGGGAATGCTGGTCCTTTCACAGGGCACACTAGCTACAGTGCAGACAGCTGCTAAGAAGTCCTCGCTCTACATTAAGGGACTTAAGACGTGAGCTCATTGCTCCCTCTGTGCCTCATACGCATAAATCTTAAAAAACAACAACCAAAAAACACATGTTCTTGTAGAGAACATGGGTTCGAGTCCCAGTACCCACACAGCAGTGCGCTCTCTCTCTCTCTCTCTCTCTGTCTGTCTGTCTCTCTCTGTCTGTCTCTGTCTCTCTGTCTCTCTCTCTCTCACACACACACACACAACATAATTCCAGTTCATGATGGCAAATCACCCATACACATAAAACAAATCTAAAAAAATTTTAACAAACTAATTATGGTATATAAAAATAGATTTTCATGTGTAGTACAATAAACCCAACATGTATCATATGGGTAGCTAAGTGTGTGCATTTGACATTTTAGTCTAGTTTACTATGCTAACATTTTAGTGAACTCTAACTGGTACAACTGGGAAATTTTGACATTTTTTTTCTTTTTAAAAAAGATTTACTTTTTTGTACTTATTTTTTATTATTTATTTTGGATGCATTGGTGTTTTGCCTGCTGATACGACTGTGTGAGGGTATCAAAATATAATATGTATAAATGTTTTAGTTGCATTTATATAAGTACACCACACATGTGCCTGGTGCCTGGAGAGGCTAAAAGAGGGTGCTGGATCCTGTGGAAGTGGAGTTACTCACTGTTTCAAATCACTCTGTGGGTGCTGGAAACTCAATGGTCCTCTACAAGACCAGATATGCTCTCAACTTCTGAACCATCTCCAGAGCTACCTAAAATGTTTTTCCTTTGTATGTGTTCCTGTATTGTGTGAATTTTTAAAATTAGAATTCTGTTTTGCAAGAAGGAAGTAGCTAATAAAAAAAGACTTTGAAAACTGAGTGTGATGACTACCCTGTCAAGCCCAGTTCTTCAGAGCTGAGGCTGAAGGACTACTACGTGTTTGTGGCCAGCAAACAATTCATCCAATGAGGCTCCTTGCACCTGAACTATACCCACTACCCACAACTGGATATCTTCCCGACAAAGAAGACTAGAATGAAATAATTTTAAACATTATTTGCTATAGTCTTTACATTCAAACCTGGAGATGTGCACTGGGTGGTGGTAGCCCATACCTTTAGTCCCAGCACTTGGGAGGCAGAGGCAGCTGGATCTCTGTGTGAGTTCAAGGCCAGCCAGGTCTACAGAGTGAGCTCCAGGACAGCCAGGACTGCACACAGAGAAACCCTGTCTCAAAAAACCAAAAACCCAAACAAACAAAAACAACAACAATAAAAAGAAACGAATCTGGAGATGTGTACATTTCAAACTGCAGTCTTAACTAGAATTACAAATAAGCCTGTGAGACACTCAGGACTCAGAAACACAGACTATTTCAGCACATGACATGATCACCTTGTGCTACCGCTAGCATCAGCTGGAACCATGGGCCTCCCAGCCCTGGCTCTGGTCTCTCACCTCTTCAAGTTTCTTCTCGATCTCCTTAAAGACAATGTTTGCCTTGAATCCATCACCGGCAGAGCTGGTGGGCGCAGCCTCAATCTGATGCGCTCGGAAGGAGCTGTGGAAGGAATCAGCGTCAGCTCTGGGAGTCACAGGGGGTATCTGGGTTTTCAACATATACGCAACAGTAACTTTCAAAAAGCCCAAGGACAGAGATGTTGCAACTGTGACCTAAAGAAAACCTTTTAGTAAGTGTGTAAAACAATTACCTAACCTTCATCCCACAACAAATACTGAGTTCTCACTAGGTGAAGCTGCCCTTATGAAACTTACATGCCAGAGGGATCTTTGACAAAACAAGAACAAAGAGCAGCTAAGTGGCCAGAGAGAAGGGACATCTATGTCAGGAATGATATTGTAGATAATGTCACAGAGAGCCCCTCCAGGGAGGTAGTATTTATATTACTCAACTGCTAAATGAACCAGACCTACAAGAGGTTTGGTGGGAAAGCCAAAGCTGGCCTGAAGGACCTTAGGTCCAAAGGTGGAAGAGGAAATACAAGGAAGCTAAAGAAGCAAGGCTGCCATGGTCATAGCAGAGGAGAAAAGCAGGCAGAGAGAAACCAAAGGGCACAGAACAGAACACGGCCTCCAGGCCTTAGGTAAGTGGTTCAGTGGGTTTTGCTTCTTCAGTTTTCTTTTTGCCTATTTATTTATCCATTTGTTTGCAGTGCTGGGGATGGAATCCAGACTCTTGGGCATGCTAGTCAAGCACTCTGCCACTAACGTGCCACCAGTCCCTTTCACTTCAGTGTAAAGGGTTGGCATGTAGCTCAGTGGTAGAATATGCATTCATCATGCTTAAGGGCCCATGTTGGAACCTCATCACAAAACAAAAAACAGACAAATTAACAAACCATCCCCCCACACCAAGTTTCAGTTTTAAGTATAATCAAAACACTGGAGGATGATCTAATGTGTGTCTTGAAAAAGAAATCTAGCTGTCAGCTAGAAAAGGGGCAAGCTGGGAGACAAGATCAACTAAGAGTCCATTGCAATCATCCAATGGAGAGATGCTGGCAAGCAGAGCCTAATTACAAGGATGTGGACGAGGCAGTGGGCACAGGCAAGGCTGGACTAGAGACTCCTGTCTACCTGTGATAGGAGATAATGTGTTGTATAGCACATGGTTGATACCTGGGAGACAACCACTGATAATGGCTGATGTTATCAGCAACAGCTCTTAAAGCTGTAAGGGCCTCTTTCATTCACAATCAGTAGGACTCTGAGCAAATGACTGTCTTCATCCCACTGCACAATGGGAGGGAGGGAAAAGCCAGTGCCAAAGACTCTGCTGAATTAAAACAAGCGCCTGAGAAGCACCTAGCAGTGCGGAGTCCATGGAAAACAATAATAGCCATGAAGGTTGTAGGCTATAGGAAGTATTAGGTCTGAGGAAGCAGCCGACTTTCAGCTATCAGCTGCTAGACAATTCCTGACAGACCAGCACAGACTGGTGAAGGCAGGGGAGCACATCTATTACAAAATCGCTCCTCCCTCCCCCTTCTCCTCTCCCCCACCCCCAATACACATCTCCTTTTCTTCTTTCCCTGTTTCTTATCATCTGTCTATCAATCATCTATCCACCCTTTATCATCTACCATTTTCATCTATCAATCATCTATCATTTATGTATCAACTATCTATCTTCATCTATCTATCTATCTATCTATCTATCTATCTATCTATCTATCTATGTGGGAATTGAACCCAGGACCTAGTATATGCTAAGCAGGTCTTTACCAGTGAGCTACACTCCCATTCCTCTTTGAGTCATTTCATAACCATCTAAGCTGGCATGATAGTATATGCCTATAATCTCAGTGCTTAGGAGAGAGAGTCTAGAGGACTGAGTTCAAAGTAGCTACATAGTGAGTTTCAAGCTAACCTGGGCTACCTAGTAAGACCATGTCTCAGAAAAAAAGAACTGGCTGGGCATAGTGGTACATGCCTCTAATGCCAGCATTCTGGAAACAGGAGCAGATAGATCTCTGACCATCCTAGTCTACATAGGGAATCCAGGAATATATAGTAAGACCCTGTTTGAAAGAAAAAGGAAGGAAGGAAGGAAGGAAGGAAGGAAGGAAGGAAGGAAGGAAGGAAGGAAGAAGGAGAAGGAAAGCACCAGCCCTTAAACACATAAGCAACACCCAGTGATTGCAGGCATCATGCAAGGCAATAATGCTGAAGGAATGATCTGAGAGGTAAGGTCCAGCTAATGCCTTATTAGAGCAAGGAGGGGCTCTGCCTCCCTAAAGACCAAGCTGCTAAGATCTCGAGGGCAAAAAAGATGTTATGAAGAAAGAAAATAAAATAAGATCAAGGTAACCAACACAGCAAATGGGGAGAAAATGACACGGCCTGAAGGTAGACACTGGACACAAGACACAGGCAGCACAAAGCTAGGAACCTGGGGCGGCACAGAGACAGCGCGGTGAAGTAGAAAAGTATTATGGCAATCCTCCCAACAGTGTGCACAATGACCCAGGGGGACATGAAACAGGTGAAGAGAATGGTTAGGAGGCCGCTGAAGTGGTCCAGGTATGAGTGACGGTGGCCTGGACTGTGGGCACAGTCTGCTAATGGAAATGAAACGAAGGATTCAAAACAAAAACAGAATCTAGAGACTTCGTTGCTGGGGCAGGGACATGGCAAGAGGGCATGGAGTACCTGGGAGTAACAGTGCACTAAGCAGGAAGAGTGAAGTGGGAGCAGAGAGGACTGGTGGTCGACCTCAGCATCACCAGCTGGAGAAGGCTGTGACGTCAGAGGCAGGACAGGAGAGTCCAGAACTCACAGGGGTCAATGCAGGCTGGAGATCAAGTGGGGTAGCAACCAACAGAATCAAAAGTACTGAAACCCTGGAATGGACTACAGAGAAGGCAAGACAGGACAATGCCTCTGGAACCCATTATTTAGAGGTCTAGGAGCCAATGAGGATTCATTCAGAAACCAGGCAAAGGTCACAGAAGCCTAGAGCAGAAAGTGTAGGGGATAAGAGTCAGCTATGTGAAACACCGCCAAAAAGTCAAGTACCTAGGGGATGTGACAACGCTGACACCATTTATGGACCAGTGAATTGAGTCCATCCCTGGGGCAGTGATAGCTGGGAAGGGTAAATGTTTGTTTCAGGTGGGACAAAAAGGGAATCTGGGGGCAATCTCTTAACGGAATGCAAGTTCCTTCTGGGTGTAAGCACAGAACAGTCCTGTGAGTGTTTATGATCTTCTCTAGTCTTTAGTGGTGTACACCTGTAATCTCAGCAACTGGGAGGTAGAGGCAGGGGACAGAGAGCTGGAGATCATCCTCAGGTACACAGTGAGTTCACAGCCATCTTGGGCTTCATGAGACCATATCTCAAGCCCACATCACATAAACTTCATCACCCAAACTACTTTTAACTGTGCAGTTCAGTGATGTTAAATGTTTTTAGAATGTTGAGCAGTTATCAGCACCATGCGGCTCTATAACCCTTTTCATCTTATAAAACTGAAACTCTGGGGCTGAAAAGGTGACTCAGCAGTTAAGAGCATTTGCTGCTCCTCCAGAGGACCCAGGTTCTAGTCCCAGCACTCACATGGTGGCTCACAACCATCTGTAACTCCAGTTCCTGGGGATCCAATGCATTCTACAGGCAACGCATGTGGTTCACAAACATACATTCAGACAAAATAAACATACATATAAAATAAATGAGTCTTAAGAAAAAAATTGCCTCATGTGGTGTGGCACACGCCTTTAATTCCAACACTTTAGAGACAGAGGTAGGTAAATCTCTGTGAATTCAAGGCCATCCTGGGCCACAGTAAGCTCCATGCCAGCCAGGGCTACATAGTGAAACCCTATCTTAAATAAATAAGTCTGATTGTCAACCTTTAATCATCCATGTGCCCTTTTCCCAGTACACACTTTTTTGTTTGTTTGTTTTTGTTTTTGTTTTTCAAGACAGGTTTCTTTGTATTGCTTTGGAGGCTGTTCTAGAACTGGCTCTATAGACTAGGCTGGCCTCGAACTCACAGAGATCCACCTGCCTCTGCCTCCCGAGTGCTGGGATTAAAGACATGCACCACCAACGTCTGGCAACTACACACTTCTTGACTCTATCTGATAAAACAATTGATCCTGGCAGCCCCAAAGTATACAAAATATCTTGACTATGTGGCAGGTCCAGACATATTTCCAAAGGTTAAGGTCTCCCATGTTTGAAATAGCTCATCATCGATTAACTTCTAGATTAGAAGAAAGGTTAACACACAAAATACTGTTAATATTTTCTGAACATCCTTTCTTGCAAGTTATTTGATACATGCCCTACTTAAAAGAAACGGAATAATAACTTAAATTCAGATAGCTCTCACACAGAAAATGTTTCTCCTGATTTCTTGTTGTTTTATTATTTACTTTGTTTTGTTCTGCTGTGTTGCCCAGGCTAGCTTAAGTGATCTTCCCATCACCCTCTCGTCCCGAGTCCTGGGAATACTGGTGTATGTATACATACCATTGTGCCTAGAGTCTCATAACTTCTTTTGATAAAAAATTTTAGTAGAGGCCGGGCATTGGTGGCGCATGTCTTTATCCCAGCACTCGGGAGGCAGAGGCAGGCAGATCTCTGAGTTCGAGGCCAGCCTGGTCTACAGAGTGAGTTCCAGGACAGCCTCCAAAACAACAGAGAAACCCTGTCTCGAAAAAAAAAAATTAGTAGAAACTAAATTGTGATTTGTTTTTATTTGAATTTGGTAAATACAAGTTTACTGGACTAAGTCTAGCAGTGGATGTTAGAAGGGGCTTAAAGATTAATTTAAAGAATATTCTAGTTTGTGTTTGGATTCCTACTAGATACATGGCAAATTTCACTATAGGGCCTTCACAGGCTCTGTATCATCAACAACTTTACACTGTGATGGTAGCTAAGACCTTACTTCTAAATCTGAAACTGTCTTCAGCTAAAATGTCTTGCCTCTGATCTCCACTTTATCTATAGTGAGTTTAGTGCTACCTACCATGTGGTGTTTTTACACAAAGATGCTTGTCTGTGGAAGCGCTGCATGGTGACGAAACACTTACCTAGCATACACGATGCCCTGGATTTAATAGCCAACACAATAAAACAAAAAGCTAATACAAAGCACCTAGTGTGTTCATGGCACAACCCAGGCTTTTTAAACAAAAAGCTCATACAAAACACCTAGTGTGTTCATGGCACAATCCAGGCTTTTTAAAAGAACTCTTACAATTCAACAATACCCATAATTTACATTGCTGAAGACTTTAACTGACATAGTCTCCAACTATGACACTCAAATGGTGAATAAGCAGCCCAGGAAATGATCTCCAGAAAATGGTTAGTTACAGGGGAGATACAATCAGATTATGAGGTACTACGTCACAGGCACAAGGACTGCTAAAATAAAAAAGACCAGTAATGACAAGGGTAAGGAGGGGCTTTCACGCAAATATCATTCAGCCTTCAAAAGGAATACAGCTTCTTGAAAATACTATGTTAAATCAAAGAATCCAGCCATGAAAGGATAACACCACACGACTTCCTGTATATGTAACACGTAGAGTAGGCAAATCCAGAGACAGGGAGTGGGTGAGCAACTGTCAGACTACAACTGAAACAGACAGGAAGTGAAAGCATTTGGGGTATGTGCTAGGAGGGTGGGGGAAGGAAAATGTTCTAAAACTGATCATGGTAAGGATAACCCTGATCAGACTTTAGATGGTGAGCTGTGCAGCACCCAAAGTGTATCTTAAATAGAGTAGTTTAAAATCATTTCCAAAAAGTTACAGTTATTCTTAGTATCTGAGATGAATACGAAAGTCCTCCAGTTGAGTCATCCAGTCTTCAATAGAGTAGGGAACAGGTCATCGAGTCGTCGCTTTTTCTGATCAGAGAGGGTTATGCAACGTGCGACGGCACTGGCGAGTAAAGTTCACAAGCAATCAGTACGTCCCTTTGTCCTCAGAGCTGGCAGGTGAGCCCAAGCGGCGTGACAGATACACAGCCTCAAGAGCTGAGAGATCACAGAAACCTCTCTAGGACACGGTGGCAAGTGCCACCGCGGTGGCTGTGACCAGGGGATAGTTCCCATTTTGTACTGAAGAGTCAAGTTCATTTTTTCCAGAACTCCTGAGCTATAACTCAAATTCAATGACTAATCCCATTTCAATCACTTAACCACGGAATGAACTAGAGGCACAGGGTAGGAGAAAGGTAAATGTGCGGGGGACACAGTCACAGGTCACCCAACACCTACAGTGTGTAGCGGGAGCACTTTGGAAGTTTTCTGAACTGTGAAGTAAGTAAATACTGTCAATATTTTCTAAGTGGCAAAAAGGTTAGCAGGCCCCAAACAGATATTGTGACAAAAAAGTTAGTAGGGTACGCTTTCTGGTCACCTCTCCCTCTTTGGAGAACAAAAACAGTAAAACACACACACACACACACACACAACTAAAATGACACCATTTACACATTGCATTTAATCCCAGCACTGGAGAGGCAGAGGCAGGCCGATCTCTGTAAGTTCGAGACCAGCCTGGTCTACAAGAGCTAGTTCCAGGATAGCCAGGGCTACATAGAGAAACCCTGTTTCGAAAAACTTAAAAAACAAAACAAAACTAGTTTTCTAATCCCTATTCTAATGTGAGTATAGAGGCACATATGTCATGTGATATTATCCCTAAATTTCTATTTAAAAACAAGCTAACCTAATGCATATGTGTGTCTATTGTGTCTTCTGAGAGGGCCTGGGAGTGGCAATAATGAGTACCTCCCTAGAGACCATATGTGGTGTCTCAGCATCATTTTTCACTAAAGGAAACCAAGACTCCTTGGAGAAATGACTGATGGTAGGGATGGGACATGGAAAATGTAAGAGGGGCTGGAGAGATGAACCCAAATTTCGTTCCCAGAACCCACCTCAGACGACTTACAACCACCTGCAATTCCTGCTCCGGGGAACCTGGTACCTTCACTCACCCGCATCTGCATGCCCAAACGCACACACGCAAATAAATATTAAAAGATTTTAAAAAGACAGTACAAGAAGGAAATGGGCTATCTTCTTGAACCAGAAAAAAGTCAAGGTTAGTACTATAAAGACTTGTGGGACATAAGTGTCAACTTGAGGGGGTTCCAACTGGCCAAATCAGGGGCATTCTCAGCACCAAAACAGCAAATACTAAAGGAGTGTCACCCCTGGGTAAAACAATGACCAGTGACTTCATACAGTGTGTATGAATACATTTAAGGTCAGGAGAGGAAGGAAAGTTGTTTCTTAAAGCAGAATATCAGTTAGTAAAAACAGAAGAAAAAGTCAGAAAATCATCAATGGGTGGTAAAATTAAAGCAGTGCCCGTTTGCCTTTTTAATGGATACACTGACATTCATAAAAAGAGCAAACTACAGAGGCAGAAAACAGAGCAGGGGCTGCAAAGAAAAGGTCCAGCAAGGATTGCAGGAAGGGTACATAAAGAACTAAAGAGTTGGGCAGGGTGGCGCACGCCTTTAATCCCAGCACTCGGGAGGCAGAGGCAGGCGGATCTCTGAGTTCCAGGCCAAAGCGAGTTCCAGGACAGCCAGAGCTACATTGTGAGACTGTCTCAGAAGAGAAGAATAACCAGAGGACAAGAGAGCCAGGTCACAGAATCATCCTGCATCTTAACTGTGGGGGGAATTACAGACTGTACACCACCTGCTTGTGAGACCCTGCAGGGATATACTCAAAAGTTGAAGCATCTAAAACAAGGTTAGCCTGGGCTACAGGGTGAAACTGTCTCAAAAAAAAAAATCTGTGGACAAACTTCCTAATTTTACTCTGAAGAAAATGAAGTATCTATGCCAATTATACCACCAGTGTCTGCTTTCCATAGCTTGACTTTTGCTAAGGGGTTTTAGCTACAAGAGTGAACTGGGTGGGGTCCCAGGCTCACCAGTGCAGAATGGATGAATCAGATTTAGGAAGAACAAGGGTCAACCCCCTTTGTTTGACTCAAAAGCACTTACACACTATGAGGCAGATCCTAGGGGGCAGGAAAAGCCACAACTTTAATTAATCCAACAGACCAAAACTGGAGTAGACCTAAGGATTACAAAAGGTTGTGGATATTTGAGATGGGTCTTAATGTTGGGAACAAAAATAAAATTCTAAGCAGAGAAAGCAGAGTGAGACCACAAAGAGGAAGAACACCCCAGAGTTTATAAAAGTGAAGGCTAGCCGGGCGGTGGTGGCCCACGCCTTTAATCCCAGCACTTGGGAGGCAGAAGCAGGTGGATCTCTGTGAGTTCGAGGCTGGGCTGGACCGACAGCCTCGAAAACAATACAGAGAAACCCTGTCTCGTAAAAACCAAAAAAAAAAAAAAAAAAAAAGAAAAAAGAAAAAAGAAAAAAAGAAAAGTGAAGGCTATAATGGGCTCTGTAAGTGTGCCCCTACCCTTTATAGAACCAAATGTGTGAATAAATGACTGATTACCAAGAATTGCAAGAGAAAAAGAGTCTGTTAGTGTTAAAAGCCACAGCATGGTTAAAGACTTTTAAGGATGGAAAACATGTCAAGGATAATCAGTTCATTAGGCTCAGCACACACCTGAACTCAGACCATACTGAGGTGTCCCAGCACACAGAGAAGCAAGGTGGTTCACTTATAAGACGTTCATCCTGGCCTTTGATCCCAGCAGAGGCAGGCAGATCTCTTGGGTTTGAAGCCAGCCTGGTCTACAGCATGAGAGTTCCAGGATAGCCAGGGCTACACAGAGAAACCCTGTCTTGATGAAACCGAAACAAAGGTTCACCGTGAAAAGGGAAAATTAAAGCAAGAAGAAAAGAAAAATAGATTTTGTGGACAAAGGAAGATTCCCTGGTATTTGGTAACTGAGGCAAGGAGCCAGTGAAGGGAAAGACAGGAAGATTCGAAAGAGGGTACGCACAATCTGGGACTAGTTACAGAAGGCGGCTGAAAACCAAGCGTCCAGAGGAGGAGCAACCCTGAGAGGCTGCAAGGCAGTTGAGGATCGCAGTGGGCTGGGACAGAGGTACCTGAAGGACCAGGCGCGCCATAGAGAAAGAAAGCAAGACACAAAGAATTCGAGCAGCAATGAGGGCCTGATTCAGAGACATGTCTGCAAGGGTCCAACGGCACATGTATTTATTTGGCTGCTTTCTCCGAACCACTCAAGCAACCCGAGAGACCAAAGGAGAAAGCCAACCGTGGGAAAGGAAGCCAAAAGGTGACTTGCCTGGATTCTGCAGACTTGTGGGTCAGCATTCCTGGCTTCGCCGCCTCCTTCGGAACAAATTTTCCCTAAGGCTGACTGAGCTTTAAAACTACTCTTAACTTTTAAAGTCATATTAAAGAAGTAATGTCATACTTTACCTTAAATACTTAATCAAGTTGTGAACCTTTTTAAATACGCAGGCGTCACGTATGCCACTTACCGGGCAGCTTCAGGAAATCCCATCCTGTAGAGTGTAACAACCACTGCTCCTCCGAGGCCTAAATTGTGCTGCAGAGCCACCTTTGCCCCAGGAACCTGCCTCTTTCCGGCTTCACCTCTCAGATGCCAGCAGAGCTCCACGCACTGAGCCAGACCTGGCGAGTCGAGCACAGAGCGCCCCAGGCCGCGTTACAACGACGTCTCCGCCCACCGACCCCACTCGAGCCGCTAGTATGGACTGCTTGTCAAAGCCACCCTTGCTTCAGGAACTTAAAGCCCAAGATTCGTTGCTAGTTCCCACGCTAAGAGATCTAAAAGGACTCGAGTTCAGGAAATCATGAAATTCTCACTCTTTCTTCAACCCATTCTTTTCTGGCAAGTTGAAATCGAAAACGTAACATCTAGCCAATTGTGGTGGGGCACACCTGTATGCCAGCACTTGGGAGGCAGAGGCAGGCACATCTCTATAGGTTCAAGGCCAGCTGTGTTCTACATATTGGAGGAGATGGGAACATTTTGAAAAGCAATGAGGAAGATCACATTGATCTCTAAAGAGGGGAATAGAAAGATACAGATGATACTAAGTGAAAATGAAAATGTGGGGTAAGAGTAGGGGATCAAATTGCAGAGGGGAAAAGAAAACAATACCAATGGAGAGAAAAGAGGGATCTATAACACTAAGAATGTATGAAATAGTCATAGGGTCTGGGCAGTGGCAGTGCATGCCTCTGGTTCCTAGACAGCCAGAGCTGTTACACAGAGAAACCCACGTTCATGGGGAAAAAAAGTCACAGGGAATCATCTAACTTTACATTTACCAAAAGTACTTGTGTGTGTGTGTGTGTGTGTGTGTGTGTGTGTGTGTGTGTGTGCGTGCACTTATTGTTTAAATGAAGTTATACATTTGGGATGATAATGCCTCTCCCAGTGCCAGGCATGAAAAACCTCCTTTTGAGTTGTTGGTCAAGGGAGTTGAAGAAAATCCCAAAACACTGACAGCATTGTTGTTACCCTTGGTTTCATCCCAGAAGTCAAAGGTAAGTGCCTGTTGCTAAAGACAGCACATGCTAGAACACAGGACTCAGAGGAGTTGAGCTGGATCTAGCCCAAAGCCTCCTCCTTCCTGAGAACTACCTTCTTAGTACCAGAAGGTGCTGTGCAAGCTGGAAAAAAAGGGGATGAGAAACCAATAGTCCTACCCAGCTGTGGTGACTGTGACCCCCAAAAAAACCAGCACAGCAAGATATCATCCCTAAAGGTACAATAGTGACATCCTTGACGGGAATCAACTGCTGTCTAATGAGACTTACAGCCCACTCTACAGGAAGGAAACCTCATCTGACACCGTAACCCAGCCAACCACCAGAGGCCAGTGAGTTCGTGTATCTTAAAAGAGACCCTCCTGCCCCCACTTCCTAATACAATACAATCTAACTGCATTCTAAACACTTATCCTTATACCCACAGAGACGTGCAGCTCTCACGCCTCCTCAGAGCTCTCCTCTCACTCCAAATTCCTACCCTCACCTGGAAACTCTTCAAGATCAACTTGAAGAACTTAGTCAGTAAGGCACTTGCCACACAAGCTGGAGAACCTAAGTTTGATCAACAGAACCCACACAAAAACAAACAAAAACCAGACGTGGTAGTGCATGTCTGTAATCCCAGTGTAGGGAGGCAAAGAAAGGAGGATCCCTGGGGTTCCCTGGCCAGACGGCCTATCCTACTTGGTAAACTCCCAGCCAGTATCTCAAAAGTAAATGGGTGGCATGGCACCTCAGGAATAACACATGGCACTGACCTCAAATGGCAGGGCTAAGAAATGATACTACAATATGTTTGTGTCTACCTTCAAAGTATTTTAAAACGAAGTACATTCTATCTATATTGCTGCCTGCTTTGGGTTGACTTTTTCAGTACCCACTGAAGACAACTTGTGCTAGTTAATTTTATTCTTTTTTAATTAAATTAAATTAATTTTTGTCAACTTGACACAGGCTACAGTCATCTAGGAAGAGGGAACCTCAATTGAGAAAATGCTGCCATCAGATTGGCCTGAGGCAAGGGGGTGGGAGCAGGCAGGCAGCTAGCTCACTGTGGGCATTGCCGTTCCTAGGCCAGTGGTCCTGGTCTAAAGAAACTGAGTGAGCCGTGGAGAGCAAGCCAGTTGGCAGCGTTCCTCTGCAATCTCTGCTAAGTTCTTGCCTCCAGGTTGGACTGTGGTGTGGAAGCATAAGATCAAATAAACCCTTCCCTCCCCAGGTTGCTTTTGATCATGGCGTTTATCTCAGCAATAGACAGCAGACAAAGACAACTGACTGGCATACGTGTTGGCAAGATTGTCAAATTTGATAAGAAAATCCAACGCTAACAAGATTAAAGAAAAAGACACTTTTCCTACTCTATGGGTGGGCATGTATGCTGGTATACTTTTCTTCTGAAGAAAGTTTGGTAAGTTCAGCAAATTTTAGGTAAGTATGTATTGTTGACACATCTGGAATGTGCCCTACAGGTGTGGTTTTTCTGGGGGTTTTTTGTTTTGTTTTGTTTTTTTGTTTTTGTTTTTACGAGACAGGGTTTCTCTGTATTGTTTTGGAGGTTGTCGGTCCAGCCTGGCCTCGAACTCACAGAGATCCGCCTGCCTCTGCCTCCCGAGTGCTGGGATTAATGGCGTGCGCCACCACCGCTCGGCCAGGTATGTTTTTTAAGTATGGAAAGATACATGCATGCTTACTGCAACCTGTTTGTGAGAATAAACCTAACACAATCCAGATGTCTGTCAGTAAGTGATTTTTTTTTTTTTACAATAAGAATATGAGGCTAGAGAGATGGCTTAGAGGTTAAGGGCACTGGCCACTCTTCCAAAGGACCAGGGTTCAAGTCCCAACCCCCAAATAGCAGTTCACAGTTATCTGTAACTCCAGTTCCAAGGAATCTGGTATCCTCACACAGGCAAAAGCTCAATTTAAATAAAAAAAAAATAAAGAAATCTTCTTTTAAAAAGTAAACAAATTAAGCTCTAGTCACACAGAGTTCAGAGAATGCAGAATACAGACACACTGAAATCATAGATTTCAACCACCCACAGCAGCTCAAACCTACAATCCCAGCATTTGGGAGGGATGGGGAGGGTGTCACTGAAAGTAACTATATAGTGAGTTTCAGGCCAACTCTAACGGCCAACAACATGGCTTAGCAGATAAACATGAGCCACCAAGCTTGATGACCTGAACTGGATCCCCAGGACCCACATAAAATTGGAAAGAGAGAGCCAATTCCCACAAGTTGTCCTATGATCTCCTCATGTGTGTGCTATAGAGCATGGATATACATGAATACATACACAACATATAGATAAATGTAAAAAAGAATTAAAGACAAATCAGAGTCTAAAGTGTAACCTTGACAAAAAAGGATAAAAGCTTGTGAGGTCTGTATGTATTGTCACCTGCTGCTCCCAGCGGGTGTCCCTTGGAAAAGGATAAAAACTTGTGAGGTCTGTATGTATTGTCACCTGTTGCTCCCAGCGGGTGTCCCTTGGAAAAGGATAAAAACTTGTGAGGTCTGTATGTATTGTCACCTGCTGCTCCCAGCGGGTGTCCCTTGGAAAAGGATAAAAACTTGTGAGGTCTGTATGTATTGTTACCTGTTGCTCCCAGCGGGTGTCCCTTGGAAAAGGATAAAAACTTGTGAGGTCTGTATGTATTGTTACCTGTTGCTCCCAGCGGGTGTCCCTTGGAAAAGGATAAAAACTTGTGAGGTCTGTATGTATTGTTACCTGTTGCTCCCAGCGGGTGTCCCTTGGAAAAGGATAAAAACTTGTGAGGTCTGTATGTATTGTTACCTGTTGCTCCCAGCGGGTGTCCCTTGGAAAAGGATAAAAACTTGTGAGGTCTGTATGTATTGTTACCTGTTGCTCCCAGCGGGTGTCCCTTGGAAAAGGATAAAAACTTGTGAGGTCTGTATGTATTGTTACCTGCTGCTCCCAGCGGGTGTCCCTTGGAAAAGGATAAAAACTTGTGAGGTCTGTATGTATTGTTACCTGTTGCTCCCAGCGGGTGTCCCTTGGAAAAGGATAAAAACTTGTGAGGTCTGTATGTATTGTTACCTGTTGCTCCCAGCGGGTGTCCCTTGGAAAAGGATAAAAACTTGTGAGGTCTGTATGTATTGTTACCTGTTGCTCCCAGCGGGTGTCCCTTGGAAAAGGATAAAAACTTGTGAGGTCTGTATGTATTGTTACCTGTTGCTCCCAGCGGGTGTCCCTTGGAAAAGGATAAAAACTTGTGAGGTCTGTATGTATTGTTACCTGTTGCTCCCAGCGGGTGTCCCTTGGAAAAGGATAAAAACTTGTGAGGTCTGTATGTATTGTTACCTGTTGCTCCCAGCGGGTGTCCCTTGGAAAAGGATAAAAACTTGTGAGGTCTGTATGTATTGTTACCTGTTGCTCCCAGCGGGTGTCCCTTGGAAAAGGATAAAAACTTGTGAGGTCTGTATGTATTGTTACCTGTTGCTCCCAGCGGGTGTCCCTTGGAAAAGGATAAAAACTTGTGAGGTCTGTATGTATTGTTACCTGTTGCTCCCAGCGGGTGTCCCTTGGAAAAGGATAAAAACTTGTGAGGTCTGTATGTATTGTTACCTGTTGCTCCCAGCGGGTGTCCCTTGGAAAAGGATAAAAACTTGTGAGGTCTGTATGTATTGTTACCTGTTGCTCCCAGCGGGTGTCCCTTGGAAAAGGATAAAAACTTGTGAGGTCTGTATGTATTGTCACCTGTTGCTCCCAGCGGGTGTCCCTTGGAAAAGGATAAAAACTTGTGAGGTCTGTATGTATTGTTACCTGTTGCTCCCAGCGGGTGTCCCTTGGAAAAGGATAAAAACTTGTGAGGTCTGTATGTATTGTTACCTGTTGCTCCCAGCGGGTGTCCCTTGGAAAAGGATAAAAACTTGTGAGGTCTGTATGTATTGTTACCTGTTGCTCCCAGCGGTGTCCCTTGGAAAAGGATAAAAACTTGTGAGGTCTGTATGTATTGTTACCTGTTGCTCCCAGCGGGTGTCCCTTGGAAAAGGATAAAAACTTGTGAGGTCTGTATGTATTGTTACCTGTTGCTCCCAGCGGGTGTCCCTTGGAAAAGGATAAAAACTTGTGAGGTCTGTATGTATTGTTACCTGTTGCTCCCAGCGGGTGTCCCTTGGAAAAGGATAAAAACTTGTGAGGTCTGTATGTATTGTTACCTGTTGCTCCCAGCGGGTGTCCCTTGGAAAAGGATAAAAACTTGTGAGGTCTGTATGTATTGTTACCTGTTGCTCCCAGCGGGTGTCCCTTGGAAAAGGATAAAAACTTGTGAGGTCTGTATGTATTGTTACCTGTTGCTCCCAGCGGGTGTCCCTTGGAAAAGGATAAAAACTTGTGAGGTCTGTATGTATTGTTACCTGTTGCTCCCAGCGGGTGTCCCTTGGAAAAGGATAAAAACTTGTGAGGTCTGTATGTATTGTTACCTGTTGCTCCCAGCGGGTGTCCCTTGGAAAAGGATAAAAACTTGTGAGGTCTGTATGTATTGTTACCTGTTGCTCCCAGCGGGTGTCCCTTGGAAAAGGATAAAAACTTGTGAGGTCTGTATGTATTGTTACCTGTTGCTCCCAGCGGGTGTCCCTTGGAAAAGGATAAAAACTTGTGAGGTCTGTATGTATTGTTACCTGTTGCTCCCAGCGGGTGTCCCTTGGAAAAGGATAAAAACTTGTGAGGTCTGTATGTATTGTTACCTGTTGCTCCCAGCGGGTGTCCCTTGGAAAAGGATAAAAACTTGTGAGGTCTGTATGTATTGTTACCTGTTGCTCCCAGCGGGTGTCCCTTGGAAAAGGATAAAAACTTGTGAGGTCTGTATGTATTGTTACCTGTTGCTCCCAGCGGGTGTCCCTTGGAAAAGGATAAAAACTTGTGAGGTCTGTATGTATTGTCACCTGTTGCTCCCAGCGGGTGTCCCTTGGAAAAGGATAAAAACTTGTGAGGTCTGTATGTATTGTCACCTGTTGCTCCCAGCGGGTGTCCCTTGGAAAAGGATAAAAACTTGTGAGGTCTGTATGTATTGTTACCTGTTGCTCCCAGCGGGTGTCCCTTGGAAAAGGATAAAAACTTGTGAGGTCTGTATGTATTGTTACCTGTTGCTCCCAGCGGGTGTCCCTTGGAAAAGGATAAAAACTTGTGAGGTCTGTATGTATTGTTACCTGTTGCTCCCAGCGGGTGTCCCTTGGAAAAGGATAAAAACTTGTGAGGTCTGTATGTATTGTTACCTGTTGCTCCCAGCGGGTGTCCCTTGGAAAAGGATAAAAACTTGTGAGGTCTGTATGTATTGTTACCTGTTGCTCCCAGCGGGTGTCCCTTGGAAAAGGATAAAAACTTGTGAGGTCTGTATGTATTGTTACCTGTTGCTCCCAGCGGGTGTCCCTTGGAAAAGGATAAAAACTTGTGAGGTCTGTATGTATTGTTACCTGTTGCTCCCAGCGGGTGTCCCTTGGAAAAGGATAAAAACTTGTGAGGTCTGTATGTATTGTTACCTGTTGCTCCCAGCGGGTGTCCCTTGGAAAAGGATAAAAACTTGTGAGGTCTGTATGTATTGTTACCTGTTGCTCCCAGCGGGTGTCCCTTGGAAAAGGATAAAAACTTGTGAGGTCTGTATGTATTGTTACCTGTTGCTCCCAGCGGGTGTCCCTTGGAAAAGGATAAAAACTTGTGAGGTCTGTATGTATTGTTACCTGTTGCTCCCAGCGGGTGTCCCTTGGAAAAGGATAAAAACTTGTGAGGTCTGTATGTATTGTTACCTGTTGCTCCCAGCGGGTGTCCCTTGGAAAAGGATAAAAACTTGTGAGGTCTGTATGTATTGTTACCTGTTGCTCCCAGCGGTGTCCCTTGGAAAAGGATAAAAACTTGTGAGGTCTGTATGTATTGTCACCTGTTGCTCCCAGCGGGTGTCCCTTGGAAAAGGATAAAAACTTGTGAGGTCTGTATGTATTGTTACCTGTTGCTCCCAGCGGGTGTCCCTTGGAAAAGGATAAAAACTTGTGAGGTCTGTATGTATTGTTACCTGTTGCTCCCAGCGGGTGTCCCTTGGAAAAGGATAAAAACTTGTGAGGTCTGTATGTATTGTTACCTGTTGCTCCCAGCGGGTGTCCCTTGGAAAAGGATAAAAACTTGTGAGGTCTGTATGTATTGTTACCTGTTGCTCCCAGCGGGTGTCCCTTGGAAAAGGATAAAAACTTGTGAGGTCTGTATGTATTGTTACCTGTTGCTCCCAGCGGGTGTCCCTTGGAAAAGGATAAAAACTTGTGAGGTCTGTATGTATTGTCACCTGTTGCTCCCAGCGGGTGTCCCTTGGAAAAGGATAAAAACTTGTGAGGTCTGTATGTATTGTTACCTGTTGCTCCCAGCGGGTGTCCCTTGGAAAAGGATAAAAACTTGTGAGGTCTGTATGTATTGTTACCTGTTGCTCCCAGCGGGTGTCCCTTGGAAAAGGATAAAAACTTGTGAGGTCTGTATGTATTGTTACCTGTTGCTCCCAGCGGGTGTCCCTTGGAAAAGGATAAAAACTTGTGAGGTCTGTATGTATTGTTACCTGTTGCTCCCAGCGGGTGTCCCATGGAAAAGGATAAAAACTTGTGAGGTCTGTATGTATTGTTACCTGTTGCTCCCAGCGGGTGTCCCTTGGAAAAGGATAAAAACTTGTGAGGTCTGTATGTATTGTTACCTGTTGCTCCCAGCGGGTGTCCCTTGGAAAAGGATAAAAACTTGTGAGGTCTGTATGTATTGTCACCTGTTGCTCCCAGCGGGTGTCCCTTGGAAAAGGATAAAAACTTGTGAGGTCTGTATGTATTGTTACCTGTTGCTCCCAGCGGGTGTCCCTTGGAAAAGGATAAAAACTTGTGAGGTCTGTATGTATTGTCACCTGTTGCTCCCAGCGGGTGTCCCTTGGAAAAGGATAAAAACTTGTGAGGTCTGTATGTATTGTTACCTGTTGCTCCCAGCGGGTGTCCCTTGGAAAAGGATAAAAACTTGTGAGGTCTGTATGTATTGTCACCTGTTGCTCCCAGCGGGTGTCCCTTGGAAAAGGATAAAAACTTGTGAGGTCTGTATGTATTGTTACCTGTTGCTCCCAGCGGGTGTCCCTTGGAAAAGGATAAAAACTTGTGAGGTCTGTATGTATTGTTACCTGTTGCTCCCAGCGGGTGTCCCTTGGAAAAGGATAAAAACTTGTGAGGTCTGTATGTATTGTTACCTGTTGCTCCGCGTGTCCTGAAAGGATAAACTTGTGGTCATTGTTACCTGTGCTCCTGGAAAAGGATAAAAACTTGTGAGGTCTGTATGTATTGTCTACCTGTTGCTCCCAGCGGGTGTCCCTTGGAAAAGGATAAAAACTTGTGAGGTCTGTATGTATTGTTACCTGTTGCTCCCAGCGGGTGTCCCTTGGAAAAGGATAAAAACTTGTGAGGTCTGTATGTATTGTTACCTGTTGCTCCCAGCGGGTGTCCCTTGGAAAAGGATAAAAACTTGTGAGGTCTGTATGTATTGTCACCTGTTGCTCCCAGCGGGTGTCCCTTGGAAAAGGATAAAAACTTGTGAGGTCTGTATGTATTGTTACCTGTTGCTCCCAGCGGGTGTCCCTTGGAAAAGGATAAAAACTTGTGAGGTCTGTATGTATTGTTACCTGTTGCTCCCAGCGGGTGTCCCTTGGAAAAGGATAAAAACTTGTGAGGTCTGTATGTATTGTTACCTGTTGCTCCCAGCGGGTGTCCCTTGGAAAAGGATAAAAACTTGTGAGGTCTGTATGTATTGTTACCTGTTGCTCCCAGCGGGTGTCCCTTGGAAAAGGATAAAAACTTGTGAGGTCTGTATGTATTGTTACCTGTTGCTCCCAGCGGGTGTCCCTTGGAAAAGGATAAAAACTTGTGAGGTCTGTATGTATTGTTACCTGTTGCTCCCAGCGGGTGTCCCTTGGAAAAGGATAAAAACTTGTGAGGTCTGTATGTATTGTTACCTGTTGCTCCCAGCGGGTGTCCCTTGGAAAAGGATAAAAACTTGTGAGGTCTGTATGTATTGTTACCTGTTGCTCCCAGCGGGTGTCCCTTGGAAAAGGATAAAAACTTGTGAGGTCTGTATGTATTGTTACCTGTTGCTCCCAGCGGGTGTCCCTTGGAAAAGGATAAAAACTTGTGAGGTCTGTATGTATTGTTACCTGTTGCTCCCAGCGGGTGTCCCTTGGAAAAGGATAAAAACTTGTGAGGTCTGTATGTATTGTTACCTGTTGCTCCCAGCGGGTGTCCCTTGGAAAAGGATAAAAACTTGTGAGGTCTGTATGTATTGTTACCTGTTGCTCCCAGCGGGTGTCCCTTGGAAAAGGATAAAAACTTGTGAGGTCTGTATGTATTGTTACCTGTTGCTCCCAGCGGGTGTCCCTTGGAAAAGGATAAAAACTTGTGAGGTCTGTATGTATTGTTACCTGTTGCTCCCAGCGGGTGTCCCTTGGAAAAGGATAAAAACTTGTGAGGTCTGTATGTATTGTTACCTGTTGCTCCCAGCGGGTGTCCCTTGGAAAAGGATAAAAACTTGTGAGGTCTGTATGTATTGTTACCTGTTGCTCCCAGCGGGTGTCCCTTGGAAAAGGATAAAAACTTGTGAGGTCTGTATGTATTGTTACCTGTTGCTCCCAGCGGGTGTCCCTTGGAAAAGGATAAAAACTTGTGAGGTCTGTATGTATTGTTACCTGTTGCTCCCAGCGGGTGTCCCTTGGAAAAGGATAAAAACTTGTGAGGTCTGTATGTATTGTTACCTGTTGCTCCCAGCGGGTGTCCCTTGGAAAAGGATAAAAACTTGTGAGGTCTGTATGTATTGTTACCTGTTGCTCCCAGCGGGTGTCCCTTGGAAAAGGATAAAAACTTGTGAGGTCTGTATGTATTGTTACCTGTTGCTCCCAGCGGGTGTCCCTTGGAAAAGGATAAAAACTTGTGAGGTCTGTATGTATTGTTACCTGTTGCTCCCAGCGGGTGTCCCTTGGAAAAGGATAAAAACTTGTGAGGTCTGTATGTATTGTTACCTGTTGCTCCCAGCGGGTGTCCCTTGGAAAAGGATAAAAACTTGTGAGGTCTGTATGTATTGTTACCTGTTGCTCCCAGCGGGTGTCCCTTGGAAAAGGATAAAAACTTGTGAGGTCTGTATGTATTGTTACCTGTTGCTCCCAGCGGGTGTCCCTTGGAAAAGGATAAAAACTTGTGAGGTCTGTATGTATTGTTACCTGTTGCTCCCAGCGGGTGTCCCTTGGAAAAGGATAAAAACTTGTGAGGTCTGTATGTATTGTTACCTGTTGCTCCCAGCGGGTGTCCCTTGGAAAAGGATAAAAACTTGTGAGGTCTGTATGTATTGTTACCTGTTGCTCCCAGCGGGTGTCCCTTGGAAAAGGATAAAAACTTGTGAGGTCTGTATGTATTGTTACCTGTTGCTCCCAGCGGGTGTCCCTTGGAAAAGGATAAAAACTTGTGAGGTCTGTATGTATTGTTACCTGTTGCTCCCAGCGGGTGTCCCTTGGAAAAGGATAAAAACTTGTGAGGTCTGTATGTATTGTTACCTGTTGCTCCCAGCTGGTGTCCCTTGGAAAAGGATAAAAACTTGTGAGGTCTGTATGTATTGTTACCTGTTGCTCCCAGCGGGTGTCCCTTGGAAAAGGATAAAAACTTGTGAGGTCTGTATGTATTGTTACCTGTTGCTCCCAGCGGGTGTCCCTTGGAAAAGGATAAAAACTTGTGAGGTCTGTATGTATTGTTACCTGTTGCTCCCAGCGGGTGTCCCTTGGAAAAGGATAAAAACTTGTGAGGTCTGTATGTATTGTTACCTGTTGCTCCCAGCGGGTGTCCCTTGGAAAAGGATAAAAACTTGTGAGGTCTGTATGTATTGTTACCTGTTGCTCCCAGCGGGTGTCCCTTGGAAAAGGATAAAAACTTGTGAGGTCTGTATGTATTGTTACCTGTTGCTCCCAGCGGGTGTCCCTTGGAAAAGGATAAAAACTTGTGAGGTCTGTATGTATTGTTACCTGTTGCTCCCAGCGGGTGTCCCTTGGAAAAGGATAAAAACTTGTGAGGTCTGTATGTATTGTTACCTGTTGCTCCCAGCGGGTGTCCCTTGGAAAAGGATAAAAACTTGTGAGGTCTGTATGTATTGTTACCTGTTGCTCCCAGCGGGTGTCCCTTGGAAAAGGATAAAAACTTGTGAGGTCTGTATGTATTGTTACCTGTTGCTCCCAGCGGGTGTCCCTTGGAAAAGGATAAAAACTTGTGAGGTCTGTATGTATTGTTACCTGTTGCTCCCAGCGGGTGTCCCTTGGAAAAGGATAAAAACTTGTGAGGTCTGTATGTATTGTTACCTGTTGCTCCCAGCGGGTGTCCCTTGGAAAAGGATAAAAACTTGTGAGGTCTGTATGTATTGTTACCTGTTGCTCCCAGCGGGTGTCCCTTGGAAAAGGATAAAAACTTGTGAGGTCTGTATGTATTGTTACCTGTTGCTCCCAGCGGGTGTCCCTTGGAAAAGGATAAAAACTTGTGAGGTCTGTATGTATTGTCACCTGTTGCTCCCAGCGGGTGTCCCTTGGAAAAGGATAAAAACTTGTGAGGTCTGTATGTATTGTCACCTGTTGCTCCCAGCGGGTGTCCCTTGGAAAAGGATAAAAACTTGTGAGGTCTGTATGTATTGTTACCTGTTGCTCCCAGCGGGTGTCCCTTGGAAAAGGATAAAAACTTGTGAGGTCTGTATGTATTGTTACCTGTTGCTCCCAGCGGGTGTCCCTTGGAAAAGGATAAAAACTTGTGAGGTCTGTATGTATTGTCACCTGTTGCTCCCAGCGGGTGTCCCTTGGAAAAGGATAAAAACTTGTGAGGTCTGTATGTATTGTTACCTGTTGCTCCCAGCGGGTGTCCCTTGGAAAAGGATAAAAACTTGTGAGGTCTGTATGTATTGTTACCTGTTGCTCCCAGCGGGTGTCCCTTGGAAAAGGATAAAAACTTGTGAGGTCTGTATGTATTGTCACCTGTTGCTCCCAGCGGGTGTCCCTTGGAAAAGGATAAAAACTTGTGAGGTCTGTATGTATTGTTACCTGTTGCTCCCAGCGGGTGTCCCTTGGAAAAGGATAAAAACTTGTGAGGTCTGTATGTATTGTTACCTGTTGCTCCCAGCGGGTGTCCCTTGGAAAAGGATAAAAACTTGTGAGGTCTGTATGTATTGTTACCTGTTGCTCCCAGCGGGTGTCCCTTGGAAAAGGATAAAAACTTGTGAGGTCTGTATGTATTGTTACCTGTTGCTCCCAGCGGGTGTCCCTTGGAAAAGGATAAAAACTTGTGAGGTCTGTATGTATTGTTACCTGTTGCTCCCAGCGGGTGTCCCTTGGAAAAGGATAAAAACTTGTGAGGTCTGTATGTATTGTTACCTGTTGCTCCCAGCGGGTGTCCCTTGGAAAAGGATAAAAACTTGTGAGGTCTGTATGTATTGTTACCTGTTGCTCCCAGCGGGTGTCCCTTGGAAAAGGATAAAAACTTGTGAGGTCTGTATGTATTGTTACCTGTTGCTCCCAGCGGGTGTCCCTTGGAAAAGGATAAAAACTTGTGAGGTCTGTATGTATTGTTACCTGTTGCTCCCAGCGGGTGTCCCTTGGAAAAGGATAAAAACTTGTGAGGTCTGTATGTATTGTTACCTGTTGCTCCCAGCGGGTGTCCCTTGGAAAAGGATAAAAACTTGTGAGGTCTGTATGTATTGTTACCTGTTGCTCCCAGCGGGTGTCCCTTGGAAAAGGATAAAAACTTGTGAGGTCTGTATGTATTGTCACCTGTTGCTCCCAGCGGGTGTCCCTTGGAAAAGGATAAAAACTTGTGAGGTCTGTATGTATTGTTACCTGTTGCTCCCAGCGGGTGTCCCTTGGAAAAGGATAAAAACTTGTGAGGTCTGTATGTATTGTCACCTGTTGCTCCCAGCGGGTGTCCCTTGGAAAAGGATAAAAACTTGTGAGGTCTGTATGTATTGTTACCTGTTGCTCCCAGCGGGTGTCCCTTGGAAAAGGATAAAAACTTGTGAGGTCTGTATGTATTGTTACCTGTTGCTCCCAGCGGGTGTCCCTTGGAAAAGGATAAAAACTTGTGAGGTCTGTATGTATTGTTACCTGTTGCTCCCAGCGGGTGTCCCTTGGAAAAGGATAAAAACTTGTGAGGTCTGTATGTATTGTTACCTGTTGCTCCCAGCGGGTGTCCCTTGGAAAAGGATAAAAACTTGTGAGGTCTGTATGTATTGTTACCTGTTGCTCCCAGCGGGTGTCCCTTGGAAAAGGATAAAAACTTGTGAGGTCTGTATGTATTGTTACCTGTTGCTCCCAGCGGGTGTCCCTTGGAAAAGGATAAAAACTTGTGAGGTCTGTATGTATTGTTACCTGTTGCTCCCAGCGGGTGTCCCTTGGAAAAGGATAAAAACTTGTGAGGTCTGTATGTATTGTTACCTGTTGCTCCCAGCGGGTGTCCCTTGGAAAAGGATAAAAACTTGTGAGGTCTGTATGTATTGTTACCTGTTGCTCCCAGCGGGTGTCCCTTGGAAAAGGATAAAAACTTGTGAGGTCTGTATGTATTGTTACCTGTTGCTCCCAGCGGGTGTCCCTTGGAAAAGGATAAAAACTTGTGAGGTCTGTATGTATTGTTACCTGTTGCTCCCAGCGGGTGTCCCTTGGAAAAGGATAAAAACTTGTGAGGTCTGTATGTATTGTTACCTGTTGCTCCCAGCGGGTGTCCCTTGGAAAAGGATAAAAACTTGTGAGGTCTGTATGTATTGTTACCTGTTGCTCCCAGCGGGTGTCCCTTGGAAAAGGATAAAAACTTGTGAGGTCTGTATGTATTGTTACCTGTTGCTCCCAGCGGGTGTCCCTTGGAAAAGGATAAAAACTTGTGAGGTCTGTATGTATTGTTACCTGTTGCTCCCAGCGGGTGTCCCTTGGAAAAGGATAAAAACTTGTGAGGTCTGTATGTATTGTTACCTGTTGCTCCCAGCGGGTGTCCCTTGGAAAAGGATAAAAACTTGTGAGGTCTGTATGTATTGTTACCTGTTGCTCCCAGCGGGTGTCCCTTGGAAAAGGATAAAAACTTGTGAGGTCTGTATGTATTGTTACCTGTTGCTCCCAGCGGGTGTCCCTTGGAAAAGGATAAAAACTTGTGAGGTCTGTATGTATTGTTACCTGTTGCTCCCAGCGGGTGTCCCTTGGAAAAGGATAAAAACTTGTGAGGTCTGTATGTATTGTTACCTGTTGCTCCCAGCGGGTGTCCCTTGGAAAAGGATAAAAACTTGTGAGGTCTGTATGTATTGTTACCTGTTGCTCCCAGCGGGTGTCCCTTGGAAAAGGATAAAAACTTGTGAGGTCTGTATGTATTGTTACCTGTTGCTCCCAGCGGGTGTCCCTTGGAAAAGGATAAAAACTTGTGAGGTCTGTATGTATTGTTACCTGTTGCTCCCAGCGGGTGTCCCTTGGAAAAGGATAAAAACTTGTGAGGTCTGTATGTATTGTTACCTGTTGCTCCCAGCGGGTGTCCCTTGGAAAAGGATAAAAACTTGTGAGGTCTGTATGTATTGTCACCTGTTGCTCCCAGCGGGTGTCCCTTGGAAAAGGATAAAAACTTGTGAGGTCTGTATGTATTGTTACCTGTTGCTCCCAGCGGGTGTCCCTTGGAAAAGGATAAAAACTTGTGAGGTCTGTATGTATTGTTACCTGTTGCTCCCAGCGGGTGTCCCTTGGAAAAGGATAAAAACTTGTGAGGTCTGTATGTATTGTTACCTGTTGCTCCCAGCGGGTGTCCCTTGGAAAAGGATAAAAACTTGTGAGGTCTGTATGTATTGTTACCTGTTGCTCCCAGCGGGTGTCCCTTGGAAAAGGATAAAAACTTGTGAGGTCTGTATGTATTGTTACCTGTTGCTCCCAGCGGGTGTCCCTTGGAAAAGGATAAAAACTTGTGAGGTCTGTATGTATTGTCACCTGTTGCTCCCAGCGGGTGTCCCTTGGAAAAGGATAAAAACTTGTGAGGTCTGTATGTATTGTCACCTGTTGCTCCCAGCGGGTGTCCCTTGGAAAAGGATAAAAACTTGTGAGGTCTGTATGTATTGTTACCTGTTGCTCCCAGCGGGTGTCCCTTGGAAAAGGATAAAAACTTGTGAGGTCTGTATGTATTGTTACCTGTTGCTCCCAGCGGGTGTCCCTTGGAAAAGGATAAAAACTTGTGAGGTCTGTATGTATTGTTACCTGTTGCTCCCAGCGGGTGTCCCTTGGAAAAGGATAAAAACTTGTGAGGTCTGTATGTATTGTTACCTGTTGCTCCCAGCGGGTGTCCCTTGGAAAAGGATAAAAACTTGTGAGGTCTGTATGTATTGTTACCTGTTGCTCCCAGCGGGTGTCCCTTGGAAAAGGATAAAAACTTGTGAGGTCTGTATGTATTGTTACCTGTTGCTCCCAGCGGGTGTCCCTTGGAAAAGGATAAAAACTTGTGAGGTCTGTATGTATTGTTACCTGTTGCTCCCAGCGGGTGTCCCTTGGAAAAGGATAAAAACTTGTGAGGTCTGTATGTATTGTTACCTGTTGCTCCCAGCGGGTGTCCCTTGGAAAAGGATAAAAACTTGTGAGGTCTGTATGTATTGTCACCTGTTGCTCCCAGCGGGTGTCCCTTGGAAATGAGCCCACCACTAGGGTTTATGACCCACTTTCCTCCGTAAGTGTTATCGCCTCTGTCAACCAGTGTTCCACCTTGCCCTACGGGAGAAAGAAGTTAACATTCACAAATGTTAAAAAAAAAAAAAGTTGGACACGAGGCATATTTACCTAACTTTTTCATATAGCCAAGGATTTCTTAATATAAACATTTCTTAAGAGCTTAATAATTTGTTGCAAATGCTTCTAATGTTGAGTAATGATATTGAGCAATAAAGGCTTATCCTTCAAAAATGTCCTACATGAAACAAAGCATTTACTAGTTCCTAATAACCCTGTAGCTTCCAAAATTGCTCCAACTGTAACAGAGAGGCAGAAAAGAACTAATATGATCAAAACAAATAATCTCAATATTTTAACTGAAAATTATAGTTTCAAAATTCATGTTTCCAAATGCATTTATTTCTCTCTGGTTTCAGCTGTATTACTGTGTGGTATATATATTTTTTTTTTAATTAAAAAAATAGCATGCTGATCATGATGGCACACGCCTTCAATCCCAGCACTCGGGAGGCAGAGACAGGTGGATCTCTGTGAGTTAGGAGCCAGCCTGGTCTACAGAGCGAGTTCCAGGGCAGCAAAGGCTACACAAAGAAACCCTGTCTCAAAAAAACAAAACAAAGGGCAGGACTGGAAGTGTGGCTCAGTGGTAGAGTGCTTACTTAGCATGTTCATGTCCTAGTGTTTGATTGCAGCACCACAAAAAACAAACAGAAATTCACTTTCATAAAACTCAGGAGAAAGACTGAAAACCCTGATGAGCCATAAAGGTTAAAAAAAGAAAACAAAGCATTGTTTCACAGTCACAGGAGTGGTGCTCAGGCCTTTTATCATGGCACAGAGGCAGGCAGTGCTTTGTGTGACTGAGGCTAACCTGGTCTACATATTGAGTTCCAGACCAGCCAAGGCTATGTAGTGAAACCCTGTCTCAAACTAAAACCCAAACAGAAAACAACTACAAATTTATTTCACATGCTTGGTGGTGGCCTCCCCATTGCCTGTTAATGATTTTTTTCGCTGTTTTGTGATGGTTACAAAATAAATAAAAGTTCATGGATTATATAAAATATTCCTCCAATGCTTTTCTGATCACACAACAAGATCTGGGAGCCCCAGATGTGATGATAATGGTATGGGTGCTGCCCAGATAACAGTATGCAGAGTAGCCACAGCACCGTGGAGACAAGGAAGGAAAAGAGTTTGAGAAAGTGGGAACAAGGAAGATAGCCCTGAACAAACCATATGGGGTTCTAGACACATGACCTGAGAGAAAAATGAACCTAGAGTGCTTGACAAAGGAGGGAAGCTGGGCGTTGGTGGCGCACACCTTTAATCCCAGCACTTGGGAAGCAGAGGCAGGGGTATCTCTGTGAGTTTGAAGCCAGCCTGCTCTACAGAGTGAGTTCCAGGACAGATGGGGCTACACAGAGAAACCCTGTCTCGAAAAACAAACAAAAAATAGGAAAGGAGAAGAAAAAGGAGGCAATGTGGTTGCAGGAGAGTAGTCACAGAGAGAAGAGGCTGGGGTCACACAGGTCAGGAGTAAAAAGACAGAATTCAGCCTGTGCCTCTGTGAGAGAGAAACTAGCAGGCTTGGAAAAAAGGAACCACACTGACCTGCTTCTAACACAACCATTCTGCTTTGGACCTAGAGAAGAGACTGAAGGAATCCAAGCAGACTCAGGGCCAGCTGTGACGTGACCACAACCAAAGAAACTGTGCTGGCAGTGACAAAATCTGGCAAGAAGAGGTACATGCAGATTTATTTGAAGGCAGGTCCAGCGTCACCAGGACTGGATGATGGATTCGGTGGGGGCGGTGTGAAAAGGATGACTCAAGATTGATTCTGCAGAGGCTGGAAGGACGGCTCGCAGTTAAGGCCACCTGTTGCTCTTGCAACAAGTTTGGTTCCCAGAAACAAACTTGGGCAGCTGACACTATCCTGTAACCAAGGAATCCAACAGCCTCTTCTGGCCTTTGTGTGTAGACCTACACATGTGTGCACACATGCACAGTGGGTGAACACACACGCATGAATAATAAATAAATCTTTAAGAAGAATGATTCTAGTTTTCCAATGTGATATCCAACTGGAGGATATCAAGCAGAGTTTGGGAAATATTAGCAGTTCTATTCTGAACTTAGGTTTGAGACGATGACAAGCCATCAAAAAGCAAATAAAACAGCACACACACACACACACACGCATGCACGCACACACACACGCATGCACGCACGCATGCACACACACACGCATGCACGCACGCACGCAAACACACACACGCGCGCACACACACACGCATGCACGCACACACGCACGCATGCACATGCATGCACGCACGCACGCACATACACATACATACGCGTGCACGCACACAAACACACACGCACGCACACACACACACACACACACACACACACTGTGACACCCTGAAAAGTAGGCAGCTTGCTCGCTGAATCTAGATTTCAGGGAAGCATTCAGAGTTGGGATACGAACCTGAAAGTCATCATCACGTATGATATTTAACTGGGTTTTGGTTCCAAAGCACAATCTCCACAGTACTCTTTTCTCCACAGTGCTCCTCCCTCACAGTGCTCCTTCCTCTCACAGTGCTCCTTCCCTCACAGTGCTCCTCCCTCACAGTGCTCCTTCCCTCACAGTGCTCCTTCCCTCACAGTGCTCCTCCCTCACAGTGCTCCTCCCTCACAGTGCTCCTCCCTCACAGTGCTCCTCCCTCACAGTGCTCCTTCCCTCACAGTGCTCCTTCCCTCACAGTGCTCCTTCCCTCACAGTGCTCCTCCCTCACAGTGCTCTTCTCCTGTGGCCACCACTGAAGCCTTGTATACAATGCTAGTTATAGCAACCAGACGACTGGAAAGCAAACAAAAGCAGGAAGATCAGCAAGGGACATCTTGGGAAAGCCGCTATACAGGGCAAATTCCAGTTGTAATTTTTCAGGCTGTCCTTAGCAATTCTGCACAGGGGAGCAGTTATCCTGGGACAGCACAGCATGGCAAAACAAGGCAGTGTCAGCACTACAGAACTAAGTCTGCCCCCTTCCTCTCCACCCCACCCCACCTTTGGCTTTTTCAGACAGTCTCAAGTAGCCCAGACTAGCCTTGAACTCCTGGTCCTCCTGTCTCTGCCTCCCAAGTGGTGGGATTACAGGTGTACATCACACTGAAACCCCACCTTTCTACCCAACAGGACCAGGAAAAGAAATTCCACAGGTTTAGTAGCAAGCAAATAAGGCCACAGTAGAGAGGGCCAGAGCAGAGCCCCCTCCCTGATCCTGAGTGAGACTTATGTAAGTCTGAGGCTCACTCCTGAGCTATGGATGCACAGGATGGCCCCAAATCAACACAGCACAGCCCTGGCTCGGGAACTAAACATGGGCATCAGCAGCCACCTCAGAAGGCAAGACAGAACTCATCACGACTAACAGTGGAGCTGGGTCAAGAACTCAGTCAGTAAACATGTAAGTATGCAGACTGAGTGTAACCCCCAGTACCCACATAAAAAGCTGGATTTAGTATGTGTGCTTGTAATCCTTGTGCTGGGGAGGCAGAGACAGGTGGGTTGATTCCTGGGGCTCACTGGCTGTCCCACCTAACCTAAAACTGATAAGCCCAGATAATCCTGAGACTTGATACTGGAGGTTGATGCCTGGCTTCTACACGTGCCCCACCATTCGTTTCCAGAGGAAACTGGATACAGTCACATTCATGCTGCCCAATGCCATCTACAATTATTCCACAAACAGCTGACACCCGATGGGGAAAGGCCATCAGTGGATGCCAAACCCCAGAGTCAGCATTACAAAGGTATCAAGGACTTTCAGATTGATACTGCAAGGTGGAGGAGACACACTAGAAACAAAACACCAAGACAGGAATTCTCAGCAGAGCCAGGAAGCCAGACAGTGAATCCCATAGAAACTTGAAAAGTGAAATCTTTGAGTTGAAACACTAAATCCAGATGTGGAGGTGCACGCCCAGGATGCTAGCCCACAGGGTGCAGGGCCAGAGGCACAAGGTCAAGGCCAGCTCCTTAGCAGCAAGCTCCAGACAAGCTGCACAGAACGGCCTTGTCGCTTTGTTCCTTTGTTTTTGTTTTTCTCATTATTAGAGCCTGAACTCAGGGTCTCCAGCATGTGAGGCAAGCAATGTGCCTACTAAGCTATATCGCCAGTCTGAGATCTGTCTCCAAAAAGAAAAAAGGAGAAAAAAGAGGACATCCTATCACTCTGGAGACTGAAGCCAGAAGATGGCCATGTGATCAAGGCTAACAAGACTGCCAAAAAAAAAAAAAAAAGAAAGAAATTCTTTCAATTAAAAGAGAGAGAGAGAGAAGAAGAAGAAGAAGAAGAAGAAGAAGAAGAAGAAGAAGAAGAAGAAGAAGAAGAAGAAGAAGAAGAAGAAGAAGAAGAAGAAGAAGAAGAAGAAGAAGAAGAAGAAGTCGTCTTACTCCAGTGGCTTAGAGCAGAAAGGGAATTTAAAAAATTAAAAAATGAACAGATTTGCATGTCCCCAGGTTTGATCATTAACTCTACAGAAACAAAACTAAAAAGAAAGTGTTCCACAGACTTGTGGGATAATAGCAAAAGCTCTAAAACAGACATCACTGTAAGGGCACACGCCTTTAATCCCAGCACTCAGGAGGCAGAGGCAGTAGGACTTCTGAGAGTTCAAGGCCAGTGTAGTCTACAGAGTGAATTCCAGGTCAGTCAGGGCTGTGTACTGAGAGCCTGTCTCAAAGGGGGGCAGGAGGCAGAGAGACAGAGAGAGGACCTTGGAACATTCAGCTCTAAATGCGATGTTGCTATCAAATCCCTTCCAACAGGATGGGGTAACCCACCCACTCACCCCCCACACCTCTGAGGAAGAGGAAAAAGTGTAAGATCCAGAGGGGATGAAGGATGGAGAGAAAACAAGCCTCTGTAACCCAATATGATCAAAGCGCATAAGAACCCAGAGAGACTGCTGCAGGGCCTGCACAGGTCTGCACCACGGTCTGTGAGCAGAGATTATCTTTCAATTTAGTGTTTTTATGGTATTCCTCAGTGGTTCCCTGATTCTTGTGATTTCTCTTAGACACTTTTACTTCTGTTTATTTGCCTTGTCCAACTCCAAGGTGATAGTTTTTGTTTTATCTTACTATATTTTATTTAGTTATATTTTTAAAAAAAAACTATAGACACAGGTCTTGCAGAGGACCCAGGCTTGGTTCCTAGGAGTTCACAACAGCTTTTAACTCTAGTTCCATGGAATCCAACGCCCTCTTCTGGCCTGTACATACAAACATGCAGGCAAAACACAGAGAATAAAAATAAGAAACAACACAGGTCTTGTGTTGGGAGCCTGACAGATCCAAGGCTCTCTCAGAGGCCCTGATTAAAGGACAAAAGCAATGCTAATACTGTGTCCTTGGACAGGGCAGACTTGGCAGGTCCAGTCTGGGATGGAGACAGACCCTCAAGGGAGGGTTTTGGTTCCTGGGAACCTGGCTCTTTCCCCCAGAAGAGATTGGAGTTATCAGTTTCAAGGATGCTGTATGCTGGATCTGTGATGTAATTGCAATCTCCCATGTTCCTTTTATACAACATGGTTTGACTAGCTCTTTGCTGACTGTGTTCATTTCCCCCTACAAATTATATATAAGATGCTATACTTTTTAATAAACATCTTTGCCAGGAGCCATGCTTGTACAAGACCTCCTGTTCCCAAACTTTCTTGTCTTCTTTAATTTATCATCCTTTGGTCCTCCTCTCAGGAACCTGTCACTGAAGAAAACCCTGCCAGTCCAGGTCAGTCTTGGGCTGAGAGATGGCTCAGTGGGGAAAGTATTTCCATTCAAACATGAGAACCTGGATTTGAAACCCCAAAGCCCATGTAAATGCCCAGCATGAATCTATAACCCTAGTGCTCCTAAAGCAAAGGGGAAGTGGAGACTGGAGAACCTCGGGATGCTTGTAGGGTGCACAGCCATGACCAATAAGAGGAAGACGTTGTCTCAAACATAGAAATTGTCCTCTGACCTCCACAAGCATTCTGTAACACACACACACACACACACACACACACACACGCACACACAATCTTTAAGAATGAAGTAATAAAAATTATAAATATCTAGGTAAGTATAAAAGACTTTTTCCTCTTCATGTCTTCAAAAATGATGAAAGCAATAATTATTTCATCATGTTAATATTTTCAACATAAACAGATGCAATATGTATGACAACTACAAAAATGGAGTCAGTGGAGGCAAAGAGGAGTCGGTTAATCAGCTAATACGGAGGTGAGGTTTCTTCCTTGCTTTGAAGAGGCACAATATTAGTTACAAAGAGACTGAAGGTTAAAGCCACACCATGACCTTGGAGCAGTAGTTCTTAACTGGGGAGATTTTACCACAGGGATGTCAACAGACATTTTTGGTTGTCACAACTGTGGGAGGCATCTGCAGCATGTTATGGGCAGAAGGCCAAGAACACTCACTGCTGAACACCCCAAAAGCGCAAGTTCTACCACAGACTAACAGACTGGGCTCAAATGCCAACAGTCCTGAGGCTGTCCTATTAGCAGCCTCTAGAGAAGGAAAAGAAGCAGAGGGGCTAAGGAGGTAGCTAACTTTGTAAAGTGTCACAACTTGGAAAATAGAAGCAAAACAACCAGAAGTTCAAGGTCATTGTTGGGCTAGCCTGGGGGAAGGGGGGAGCCTATGAGATGGCTCAGCAGGGAAATGCTCATGATGCAAGCCTGATCCAGGAACCCACACAAAGGGGGAAAGACAAAGGCAGTTCCAGGATGCTTTCCTTACATGCAATATGCCATGTGCACACCACAATACACACAATAATCATAAACTATTTACAAAAATCTGAAAAGAGATCAAGCCAAAAAGCTAGTAGATACATTTAAAAAGTACACTACAAATGTTCAAATAATGCAAAAGAAGACAGTAGGACAACGGGAAGAAAAAGCACAGAACATAAGCAGAAAACATAATAAAACAGTCAATCTAAACCATATGTACACAGAAGGCTATGTTCTTGGACTAAAAGAAAATATTCACAACATAAATGTTTATCATTGACCTATATCAAGAATGTATATGAAGTATATATATATATATATTAATATTATGATAAATACATATATATATATTCTTACAATACAATAAAGACAAATAACAGACAACCAAAGGGCAGAGATTTAAATAAAGTCATGACACACGATACATAAAAAGAAGGTAAATGAGGGGCTGGAGAGATGATGGCTCAGCAGTTAAATATATGCACTGCTCTTCTCCAGAAGACCCAAGTTTGATTCCTAACACCCACATAGGGTAACTCACAACCAGCTGTAACTCCAGTCCTAGGGGATCCAGCGCTCTCTGCTGGACTCCATGAGCACCTGAAGTCCCACATTCACTTACTCACACACAAGTACCGACAGATACACACAATTAAAGATAATATAAATCTTTTTTTAAGAAAATAAATGAATGACCAATAAGCCCATAAAAAGATTTTCAACATCACTAGTCAAGAGGAATATGCAAATTAAGACTAAAATAAGATACAATGATATTCTCTTGAGCATGCCTGAAGTGAAGCAACTGAAATTCACACACTACCAACAGTATTTTTTAGAAGAGGAACCCTTCACATCCCACCAATTAGGCTTTCTATTTTCCTTTCTTCAAGGCTTTATCTAAACACAAATTTAAAAATACTTGGGATTGTAGATCTAATAAATCCTCTTTAAAATCTAACAGTACACTCTAAGTACTGATTTGCATAATGTACATGAAGCATATGCCCTGTTATGCCAGGGCTGATGTTATCAAAGATTAGATATCCTAAAAAACTTTCCTATCAAAACTTCTTACATCTCAAATTGCACAGTGTGGCAGAGCCAATGTCCAGGGAAAATGCAATTAGAGATTTCTACTGTTTAATGATGAAAGGGAAGCCCTCTCGTTGGAATTTACACAGGCAAGGAGCCCTCTTCCAAGACGCTACCTTCTGGACAAAGCCCCAGCGCTTCGTAGGTGAGGAGCTCATTGGCAGAAAAGCAGTCATGGAGCTCTATCACATCAACATCGTCTGGAGTCAGACCGGATTTCTCATAGCACCTCCTGGCAGCTTCTTTACTCATGTCAAAGCCAACCTAGAGCCAAAAATCCATTCAGGAGTGAGTAAGGGGCCAAGGGGTGTAAGGGTGACACATGCATAACAGTAAAAGTTCAAAATACCACATACATCGACATCTCAGCTGATTCTGCATTATATAAAAAGTCTAAATAAAATGATATCCAAAAAAGAAGAATGTACATATTGAATTTTATACCATAAACTACAAAAGTTTAAATAAGATATTGAAAAAGGACTTAGAGTCTCTGAGTGTCTATCTTGGCTGTTATATGGAATTATAATGTACAGTTGTACTGGTTAAAGAAAAATTTTAATACATCATGAATCAGACACAGTGAAAAATATGGAACAATTTCTATAGGAAAACACGCAAACTTCTTTTAGAAGATCATAGAGGATTCAAATCACTTTTGTGCAGATCATGTTCAATTTCTATTCAAGGAATAAAACAGAAATATAAAATGTGCTATGAATATAATCTACATGCCATAACCCAACTTTATGATGTTGGCTTTGCTGGTCAGTATCCCAGTGCTATGACAAAATACCTAAGAAAACAGCTGATGAGCAGGAAAGCTTTTAGGCAGCTTTCATGCAGCCCAGACTAGCCTCAGATGCACTGTGCAGCTGAAGATGACCTTGTCCTGTTCCTCCTGCCTTACTTCTCAAGTGCTGAGAGTACAGGTGTGTGCAGCCAAGCCAAGACCACATGGAAATACAGATTAATAGAGCTAGCCAATAAGAAGCCCTAGACATCAGCCAACAGTTTAGAATGCATAGTCTCTATGTATTGATTTGGGGCTGAAGCAGCAGCAGGACCTGGCGGGACAAGAAAACTCCAGCAGCACACTACCTCAAAACACTGCTGGATCAGGGACTAAATCTGTAATACAAGAGCTTATGGAGAACATTTTAGGACCAAACTAAAGCACTGATTAAATTATATGGGCATTTCGCCAGGCGTTGGTGGCACACGCCTTTAATCCCAGCAGAGGCAGAGGCAGGCGGATCTCTGTGAGTTCGAGGCCAGCCTGGTCTACACAGCAAGTTCCAGGACAGCCTCCAAAGCCACAGAGAAACCCTGTCTCGAAAAACCAAAAAAAAAAAATTATATGGGCATTTCAAATTTGTAGCATGTTGTAAAAACTATTTTATAAACTAATTTTCCATCATAATTGTTTCTGTAGTTGAGGAGTGAATCTTCAATTGTTCAATTTACTTTAGGTCTGAAATCTTTTATTTTCCATTTAATAAGGGCACATGCCTTTAATTCTAGCACTTGGGAGGCAGAGGCTGTTGAATCTCTTGAGTTTGAGGCCAGCCTAGTCTAGAGAGAGTTCCTGGACAGTCAGGACTACATGGAAAAGCCTTCCTCAAAAAACCAAAAGAACAGCATGTCTACTAATTTAAAATACCATAGTCATGGCTCTGTCCTAAGTAGCATCTGATTAGCAATGTAGCTGAGGGTGGCCCTGAATTCCCGATTCTCCTTCCTCCACCTCCCAATTACAAGAGTGCAACAAGCTTATCTCCTTCACATATCCTTAAGGAAGGGTGTGGTCCTTTAAAAGAAAATGACCCCCAAAGGGAGTGATACTATAAAGAGGTGTGTCCTTGTCAAAGTATGTATGACATTGTTGGAGGAAGTATCACTGTAGAGGTGGGCTTTGAGGTATCATATGCTCAAGATACCAGCCCATGTCTCAGTCCACTTCCTGTTGCCTTCTGCTCATGATGTAACCAGCTCCATGTCTGCCTGCATGCTGCCATGCTCCCTGCCATGATGAAAATGGACTGAACCTCTGAACTGTAAGCCACCATGTCAATTGAATGTTTTCTTTTATAAGAGTTGCCATGGTTGTGTTAGAGAGATGACTCAGTGGTTAAGAGCATTGACTGCTCTTCCAGAGGACCTGGGTTCAATTCCAAGCATCCACATGGCAGCTCACAACTCCAAGGTCCAACACCCTCACACAGGCATACATGCAGGCAAAACACCAATGCACATAGAAATAAAAATAAACAAATTATTTTTTTTAAGTTGTCAAGGCCATGGTGTCTCTTCACAGCAATAGAAACCCTAACTAAGACAATAGGCTATGTAAGAACCTTTAATGATCATGTTCTTATAAATAAGTACCTTCCAGAGCTAATGACAATAAAATGTTAGGTTGCAATTTAAAATAATATTTCCTTAATTTTAAAATTAATAATTTATAATTAAATTAATATTTAAAAATAATTTTCCTTGATTTTAAAAAAGAATCTCAAATATACCATTTTAATAATGCTTTTTTCTTCAAATGTGCTTGGCAAGTCAGTCATCATCTCCTGTGCCACAATTTCCACAGCTTTGGCTTGCAGGCCATACTTCTTTACAAATTCTTCACTAGACACAATTGCTGCCGCGGCACCATCTGAGGTGGGACTAGGAGGAAGTGAAAATAATTACTTACTCCAACACCATCTCCTAGGGGTTCAGACTGGGAACTAGGGGAGGGAAGAGCAAGTTTGTCTCCTGGCCAAGCCACAGTCTTCTCTCTGGTGTTAAATTGCACATGCATCCCACTGAGGCTGAGCCTCTAGCAAGCCCTCAAATGGCCCTCATGATCAGGCTGCAGTCTCTCCCTCAAGTTCTCACGGAAGGAATCCTAGATATGCCTCCACTGATGCATGAGGAAATTCTGGAGACCTTCTGTGGCGTGAGACTAAAAGGCTGTTTCCCGTGTTCGTGCTGTGAAGATACTACGATGGACTCACACCACTCCAGCCTCGCTCTATCCCAGAGAGCTCAGTCTGGAATTCCCTTAGAAGCTGGGGCAGAAAAGAATGGGCATGCTAAAAAGTCCAGAGTTAAGAGCCTCGAGATCTGGACACAGATCCACAGTAAGCTGTGAAGCTAGGTGACCCACACAAGAGGCCCTCGCTGAGTTGGAAAAGATTTTCTAAGTGGGCTGTCCTTCAGACTCACAGGGGACAGCTGACCCATTTTTTTCAACTGCATCCCAGACAGTATCTCCAGAGACTACACAGAACTCATAGTTTTCAAGAGGTGACTGTGAGCATCATTAAAGCTATTATTCCTTCATTTCATATCTATCACAGAGAAAAATTTTCTGTATTAGAAGTCTACCAGGAAAACAAACACTCCAAGAACCTTGGGGGTGCCCAGGCCTCCTAAGGCACATTTTTCATGAATAAACCGAATACCCAAAGCAAATAGACATTACTAGAGAAGGAAGAAGTAAAACATATTTTTTTCTTGACAAGAGGGGATCCGCCTCAGAGCAGCAACAGGAAATAAGGGCACATGCTCAGGAAGTAGCCTGAGTGAGGCGACATTGAAAAGGTAACCCCGAGTGAGGCAACACTGGTAATTCTATAAAAGCTACATCGAGCCTACAGCTACCCACGGAGGGACAGGCAGGGCGGGGAGATCAGTTGCTTATGCGTAGGAAATGTTAACATGCTTTTCTTACCAGCATTGCAAGACGGTCAGAAAATCAAAAATCTTTTTTGATTTCATTATTTCTTCTAAGCTGTACTCATCTTGGAACTGGGAATACCTAAATACAAGATAAGTAGTTACAAGATGTAAGGAAGCAACTGTAATTTTTCTTGAAGTCCAGTGTTACAGAAATATGTGAATTTTCTTTTCACAACCCACAAACTTACATAAAAGAAGTTTCAACCTTAAAGTCATTTGAATGAAGTTCTTAAAATAAAGGGGAAAAACATTCCGAAATCATATATTGTATATTAAAACCGCCTGTCCTAGTTGGGAATGGTGGCACATGCCCAGAACTAACACTATGCTTGGCACTAACTATACTTGGCATTAGCACTCAGGAGGAGGGAGCAGGAGGTTTAGAAGTTCAACGTCATCCTCAGCCACATAGTGAGTTCTGGGCCAACCTAGACTACTTGAAACAGTCTCAACAACAACAATAATAATAAAACCTGCCTGGGTTTTGTGATGGGTTCTAGGTGCAGAACTTCTAAAACCATTTCCTAAGCGATAGAACTGGCTCTGTTAGGCTAATAAGATGGCTGAAGCATGGCCCCTAGTCAATCATTTCCTCTCCACTCTTCTCTCCTCCCTGTCAGTCCCCTAGGAGGATCTCTCTCACTGTAGCCCAGGTTAGCCCTGAACTCTCCATTTTCCTGCCTCTACCTCAGCGCTAGAATTACAGGTGTGCACCACATACTGCTCCTTTGTGACCTTTAAGATAGGTATCTCCTCACCAAAGAGACCAACCACGTAGATTCAAGGTGTGATTTGAACCTGATCATCCTTAGCTGAAGAGAGGAAGGCTGGAAATTAAGTTCAATCATGTGTCCAGTGACTTATGGAGCATGCCCATATAACAAAGCCAACAAAAATTGTACACACAGAAGGGAGGGGAACACCTAGATGTACTGAGGAGGCCACGGTGAGGGTAACAGCCCCTCTCCGTCGGGAGAGAGCACAAAAACTCTACACTGGGACTCTCACAGTTAGGATCTCATGAATTCCAGACTGGACTCAAACTTTCGAGGTAGCCAAGGATGACTTTAAACTTCTGACCTTTCTACTGGGATAACAGGCATATGCCACCATGCTCTTTATAATGACATTATAGTCGCGAACACAGCACTTTCCTGAGTTCTATGTTATTCTAGAATCATAAACCTGAGGGGGTCACGGGAGCCCCTAGATTGTAGCCGGTAAGCCAGCAGTGTGGTGTGTTGGCCAGCTATCAGCAACAGGCATCTGAAGTAAGGTCAGTCTCCTGAAGGGCTGAAGCTGACATGCCAGCCCCAAGTAACAATGTACCCAGCTGGTGTTAACACCAGTTAGATGATAGAACAGAACACCTAATCCTTCCCCTGGTCAATTAGAAAATACTAGGCATTAATATTAAATGACTTGTGGTCAGTGAGGTCGGTGCAGGTAAAGGTTCCAGCCACTCAAATCTGGTAACGTTGAGTGCAATACCAGAGCCCACATAAAGATAAAAGGAGAGAACTGACTCTACAGAGTTGTTCACTGAACCCCATACACATGTCACACACATCATGCACACAGCACACAACAATAGTAAATTAATTAATTGCTAAATCAAATGACTTGCTGGCTAGGGATGTAGCTCAACTGGTAGTTGGGGTGGTTTGTTTCCTTTTACGACAGGGTTTCTTTATGTAGCCTGGCTGTCCTAGTACTTGCCTTGTAGACCAGGCTGGCCTCCAACTCACAGAGATCTGCCTGCCTCTTCCTCCCGAGTTCTGTGCATAAAGGCCTGTGCTAACACACCCAGCTAGAGTGCTTTTCTAGTATGTGTGAGGCCCTGGGTTCTCAGCACCACATAAACTGGGTATGGTGGCACATGTTAGTGATCCTAACATCCAGGATGCAGAGGCAGGAGGATCAGAAGCTCCACCTCATCCTCAGATACATATCCAGTTCAAGGACAGCCAGGACTACATGAGACCCTGTTTCTGAAACAAACAGAAAAATCATTGGCCTAGCACATGTGATGTCCCAGGTTCCATAAAAATAAAGTTAACTTTGACCATGACTAATTTTCTGAAACTACTTTATTTAAGCCATACCCTATGGGCAAAGAGACATGGATACATACTCTGTATGATTCCACAGTAGAGAAAAACATTCCGTTCTAATACTTACAGTACAATACAGACTACGACAGAGATGTTCTGTGGGTGGTATGGGAGCACACAGCTGTGCATTCATTCCAGATGCCCCAAAATAACTAGCAAAGGAAGAGAGGATTCCTGGCAGAAGTGGCAGCAGATGCAAAGCACCCGAAGTGAAAAAGTCCATCAAGACAGGCAGGAGGCCTTGACGTCTGGGAGGGGCGAGGAGGCGAGATGAAGAATGACCCAGGGCGAGAGCAGAAGAGCCCGTTTTATGGCGTTCCTATTTAACACTGAAAACAGCGAGGAACAGGGCACTACACTGGGCTGTGGCACAGTAAGACCCATATTTCAGCAGGAAAACTTGGTATGTACAAGGGATAGAAAAATGACATTATCAAAAGCAAATCAGCAAAGAGACGGAGGAGGGTAATTAGTTAGGACAAGAAATGAAAGATGGAGAAAAGGGATGACTTCCAAAGATAGTCAGTAAGGAGGCAGAACCCGTGAGGTCATCCCCAGCTGCGTATGGATGGAACACCGTGGGAGGTAGATTCAAAGGTGTTCTAGCTTTCTGTCTTAGATAACAAGGGATACTGGATGTCAGTGACCGTGATGAAGAACAGTGAAGGAAAATCAGGGTAGAGGGAAATGACAACGTCAGAGTAGACCCAATGGCTCTGAGGTACCTGTAGGACACCTAAGTGGAGCCAACCAGGAGAACTGTCAGACTAAGAGCGAAGGCTCAGGTGTCATAGGCCAGCTCCAGTCCTTCCTACTTATGGCAGATCCTCACCGCCTTTCAATAGCTTTGTATTTTGTGGGAATGTGCTCAAAAACAGGATTTTTGTTTTGTTTTGTTTTCTCTTTTGGAGTTAGGATCCCATGGAGCCCAGGCTGGCCTCAAACAAGATAAGTAACAGAGCGTGAATGGCCTTGTACTCCTGATGTTCCTGCCTCATCCCAGAAGAAGCCAAAATCTGCCTTTTGGAGTCCCAAAGCCAGAAAAGTGCACTGCTGTTAATTTCTCAACATTCCCAGAAATCAGAAGCATCTTTAGCAGTTCTCCAAGAACTAAAGATAAGTACATGAGTTCTACACATCTTCACAGGCTTCAGTCGCTCGCCCTAGCTCTGCTACTCAACACCAGCATTCCCACTGCATGCTAACTCTGTCCCAGGTACACTGCCCGAAACAGAATGGGGGAAGACGACGAGGAAGAGGAGAAGACAGAGAAAGAGGAAGAGTAGTAAGAGGTTCCTGCAAGGGTCAGGTCAGGCAAGGGAACAAACCATGGGAAGGTGAAAATGAAAAATCAGTTCAGTCTGACGTACTCGGCCAGACTGATTCAAAACTCTAGAAAGTCTGACGCCAGGCAGTTTATTGCCAGCATATTTAAACACAATATCATTTCAAAAAAGTTTCCAGCTGTAACACTATCCCTGATACACAAGGAGGCAATAATTGTATTGAAACTTAACTCAAAGTGCACGCCATTTCTTCCAAGAAGATGGGTTCTTGAGAGAGGCCACCTGTATTAGCTTAAGGGCCTAGGGAAGGGTCTGGCATGTTCTTGGTCATACAGACACTATAGAGGTCATGTGGACTGTTAACCACCTCTGGTTCTGGTTGTGGGAGCAGGGTGAACCCTGGCTGTACAGGGAATGTAAAGGCCATTTAGATTACTAGCCACCTCCAGTCCTGGTTGTAGGACTTTGATATGCCATGGTCCAACAGATAACACAGATTACCAAGCTATTAATCACCGAAAAACAGGTTGTACATCTTTGCCTTTGAAAGGACAATGCTGGGTGCTTAGCATTCCTGGTTTCCCCAGAGATCTGTGGGAGCAAGGACCTCATGCCCCCAACAGAAGCAGAGGAGGAGGCAGCCCCATGCATCATCTAAAGGATTCTAAACTCACCACATAAGCAATGGGATTCACCAGGACTTTCATAATAGCCTTAGGTTTTCTATAAAAGATGGGATTTGTCTTGGATCTTAGGAATGGAATTTGTCTCAGTTTCTTTTCCCACTGCTATGATAAAATAACCTGACAGGATGAGGGAAAAGGATTTATTTTAACTCATAATGTCCATCATGACAAGGAAATCAAAGCTGCAAGCTTGAAGCAGCCAATCCCATTCCATCCCAGGTTGGAAAGCAGAAAGGGATGAATGAATGTGATGGGATTGGTTCCCTCAACTTCCTGCGGCTGTGACTTCTCTGCAACGATGGGCCTGGAACTGTGTGTGAGCCAAAATAAAATCTCCCCTAAGTTACTTTTGTTACAAAGGCACAAAACGAAACCTAAGACAGAATCAGGTATGCCCTAAGAAACTGACAACAGCATGAAGAAGTACAAATGTGGGGTGATTTTTGTATGTGTGACATGAAAACGTCTCTGTTACAGGTCTACATTTGGTAAATGTGGCAAAGATAGTTCAGAAACAATTTTCTGATTACCTCTGTGCTAAGCATTAAGGACCCAGAGATAAGAAATGGCTTTTGCCCTTAAGGAATTTGTAATGTAGGAGGAGGAAATAAATAAATAGTTTGTAATCTAGGAGTAGGAAATACATAAATTGTTGGTAGTCTAGGAGGAGGAAATAAGTAAATAAGGGTATGAACCACTAAGCAGTCACAGAATGCTGGTGGACAACACATCTGAATACAGCCGATATCATTTTCTTCAGATTATTTTTAGCATATAAATAATTATATTGTTCTTCCAGGATAAGTTAATAGCATTAGAGTGACTGAAATCCATCTCAGTTATAAAATTAATATGCATTTAACAATTTTTTGCTTTGCAAAGAAATGAACCTAAGACCTCATATATGCTAATCATGATCTCCAGCACTAACCTGTATCATTAGCTCCAAGTAAATTTTTTAATACTTGTCACTTTTATTTTTATTTAAAAGAATCATTAAAGCCAGGTGGGACTTATTTACTTAGAAGGCTGATGCAGAAGGATTGCCACAAATTGGAGGCTGGCTAGGGCTACTCTCTCAAACTCTGTCTCCCCTCTCCAAAACAAACAACCCTAGAAACATAAATAAATAAATAAATAAATAAATAGCCATTAAGCTGTAATGGTATTTTAAGCATAAAGAAGCCAAGAACTAGAATTGCAAAAGCAGGCAAAGTATGAAAGTATGATTTGGGCATAATCCTTTAATTTATAAAAAAAAATTAAACATCCAGGCTGGAGAGATGACTCAGAGGTTAAGAGCACTGACTGCTCTTCCAGAGGTCCTGAGTTCAATTCCCAGCACCCAAATGGTGGCTCACAACCATCTATAGTGAGATCTGGTGCCCTCTTCTGGCCTGCAGGGAAACATGCAGGCAGAACACCATATACATAATAAATAATATTAAAGAAAAAGAAAAAAAATAAACACCCAAGCTAATATCTTTGAGATCTTACATTTGTTTTCCAAGGATACAGTTGCATATTACACAGTAGGATAGATCAGAATTTCATGTCATGTCTCTGAAGTACTTACGGGTTATTAACTGAGTGTTTGTGATTTTTCCATCCAATTTTTGCAAAGTGTTCAACTTTTGTTCCTGCAGAGAAAGCAAACATCAATCAATGTGCTATTTTCTTCAGCTTATCATCAAATGTCACAGAAGAACTCAGTGTTTTGCTAAATATTTCCATAGTTTCTCTTGCACCAATATCAGGGTTAAAGACAGCAATCACTCATATGTTTGTTATAATCAAATCTGAGCATTTCATGCATTGAATGAAGGGACATATGAGATAAAAATTTAAAACTGTCTATTCTATTTAGTAGAATTAGGATTCAGTTTCAAAACTAGAAAATACAGTCTGGAGCCATAGTGGTTAGCTGGAGAGTATTGCCAGCAGTGACCCAGTGCCTGCCAGATATTCCCAAGGCCGGGAGTGAGCAGGTGTAATAGTCACATCCTCCATGGCCTGATAAACCCCAACAACTTCCATTTATGATACAGCAGAAAGGCCTTTAGACAAGTTACAGTCAGTGAATTATACATGCCTTCCAAATCTTTTTTGTTTTGTTTTGTTTTTGTTTTGTGTTCTGAAGCAGGGTCTCACTGTTTAGCATTTGGCTGGCCTGGAACTCAATATGATGAGTATGACAGCCTCAAGCTTACGGAGCTCTGCCTGCCTCTGCCTCCAGCGTGCTAGGACTAAAGGCATGTGTCACCATGTCTGGCCCAAACAACCTGAGCAAAGGACATTATGTAATAGGTTATTTTCTGAGGTTCTATTTAACTACAGACTAGGTGAACTTTAACAGTGTGGTTTGTGGCCACAGGACAGGACTTACACTGTTTTCAAGGAGTGGTGCCAAACCCTTGTAATCCCAACACACAGAAAGTGGAAACAAGGAGGATAAAATTTAAGACCAGCTTGGAACCTTGTCTCAAAATATAAAATTAAACAGGACCAGATACTGTAGTACATGCCTTTAATCTCAGTACCCAGGAGACAGATGCTGTGGTACATGTCTTTAATCTCAGTACCCAGAAGGCAGATGCTGTGGTACATGCCTTTAATCTCAGTACCCAGGAGGCAGATGCTGTGGTACATGCCTTTAATCTCAGTACCCAGGAGACAGATGCTGTGGTACATGTCTTTAATCTCAGTACCCAGAAGGCAGATGCTGTGGTACATGCCTTTAATCTCAGTATCCAAGAAGTGGAAACAGGGTCTGTGAACTTGACGCCAGCCTGGTCTACACTTTCAAATTACTGGTCAACCAAGGCTATATACACTGAGATCCTCTCTCAAAATAAAATAAAATAAAGGCCATGGGCAGAAACTATAGGGAGACAGACTTGAAGATTTATTGTTGTTGTTTCTGATTTGGTTTGGGGTTTTGGGGTTGGTTGTTTCTTGTTTTATTTTGTTTTCAAGACAGGGCTTTCCATGAAACCCAATTTCATATATAAAAGATCATCTCCTAGAAAAGAATTCTGCCGATAACTTACTACTTATTTCTTAAGCCTGACCCGAATCAAAGCTAATGACCACTAAGTTAGAACTGCCAATTAAGTTTTTTGGCTGTTGCCAGGCAAAGAGCACACCTGTAGTCCCCGCACTTGGGAAGTAGAGGCAAGAAGATCAGTAGTTCAAGGCCATCCTTAACTACATGAGCCACCCACCCCCACAATGTTCCCCTTTAAAAAACAACTCAGCTGTTCAAAGAATATGCTTAGTATAAAGAGATCCCAATCCTCCAGAACCAAATTATAAAACCACAAAAATCTGCTGATTCTACCAAGTTAGATTCTAAGAAGCGGTGGTTCATGCCTGTAACCCCAGAACTCTGGAGGGACTTGGAAGCAAGAGGACTGTGTGAATTCCAGGCTAGCCTCGGCTACACAGTGAGCGCCAGGCCAGCCCAGGCTACAGGCAGATCCTGCCAACAAACAAAATTAAACTCAACTATTTCAAATTTTAGACTAGAAAACTATTAAGATATCACACCTAATATAAAATTTAAGAAAACGCATAAATTTAAAAATATACCAGGGGCTGGAGAGATGGCTCAGTCGTTAAAGGTTAGGCTCACAACCAAAAGTAAAAATACACCAGGACCAGGATTTCCAAGGCCAATGGAAGCTGCTGCATCTGTCTCCAAAGCCTCCAAAAATAATACAAACAAGAAGGAGTGGACAGTACCATATAATCAGCCAAACCAGAAAAATGGTGATTCCAAACCTCAAAATCTCTGTAAGTTAGGAAAAAAAGAAAAACAAACACACAAAAAAGGGCCAAATCCCAACCACAGACCTTTGGGGTAACAAGAGCAGCCTGAAGGAGAGAGGAGGGCACAAATGGCAGCCCACAGTCATTCAAAAGCCACCATGGGAAGAGGACAGTGCCCCCCACCAAAGGGTGCACACTCAGAAAACAGTTCCTACAATAGGAACAGAGGACTTATTTTAAATGTTTATTTACTTGTGAGTGTATGTGTATGTGCTATATATGTGATGTGTGGGTCCCAGGGATTTGAACTCAAGTCCTAACTTATGATTGCACAGCAAGTGCTCTTACTTGAGCCACTTTCCCAGGCCTCTAGAAATAAAACTTTACATTGCAAATGATTTTTCTCTTCTTTCTTTCTTTTTTTTTGGGGGGGGGTGTCTCAAGACAGGGTTTCTCTGTGTAGCCTTGACTGCCCTGGAACTGGACCAGGCTGGCCTCGAACTCGGGGATCCACCTGCCTCTGCCTCCTGAGTGCTGGGATTACGGGTGTTCACAACCACCTACCAAATTTTTTTAATTTTTAAAGAAAAGTAAACAACAAAATCATGAGGGGCTTTGGATCCAGAAAACGGTATTTGTGGGATAAATTAGTGAAATTAGGAGTATACACTGTAGATTGGGTCACAGTATGATGTCAAGATTAACTAATTTTGTCTTAAAGTGGGGGAAGATTGAGGTCTTGCTATGGTGTCCAGGCTGGCTTTGGAGGCCTAGGCTCAAGAAACTCCCCTACAATAGCTCAGACACAGACATTGATAATCTTGACTTGATATTAATTTCTTGATTTTGATTATTATAATTTAGCTGTGAAAGTCTTTTTTTTTTCAGACAGGATCTTACTATGTAGCCCTAGCTAGTCTAGGACCCACTATGCAGATCAGGCTGGCCTTGAACTCACAGATATCCTCCTGCTTGGGCTGGAATTAAAGGTGTACAACCATTACTCTTGACCCACTCTCAACTATTTAAGTTATATAATAATATGGATAAAAGATACTAAAAAATGAGAATAGCAAAATATAAATGATCTAGAAACAAGGTATTAGGCATTTTTTATACTTGTTTTGTGCAACACTGTCATGAAATCTGAAATTATTTCAAGACAAATGTGAAAACTGTAAGGCAGTGGTAATGCACACCTTTAATCCCATCACTCAGTAGGCAGAGGCAAGCAGATCTCTGAGTTCAAGGCTAGCCTGGTCTACACAGTGAGTTCCCGGATGGCCAGGTAGCCAGCCAGGCCTACATAAAGAAACCCTATCTCAAAAAAAAAAAAAAAAAAAAAAAGGAAAGTGAAAACCACATATAGGGCAACAACTCTTCCTAAGTCCCTAAGTCTAAAAGTGAATCATTCTATCTTTCAAAACTGGTAATCTCTCAACAGACAGCCATGGGCAATTTCAATTTTTAAACTACTGGGCCAGAGAGATGAGTCTGTGGGCATAAGAGCTTGCCACACAAGCCTCATGCCCTGAGTGTGATACACAGAACCTAGTTAAAATCCAGAAGTAAAAGCTCATACCTATAATCACAACGAACCTATAAGAGATGGAGATGGAGGCAAGAGAGTCACCTGAAAGTCCAAGGACCACTAGCCCATAGCACACAGCATAAGGCAGAAGGAGAGAGAGCCTGTCTCGACAAGGTGGAGGGTAAGGCTGACTCCCAAAAGTCATCCTCCACATCCACGTGCAGAGCAGCCACACGCATGCTCACACACACACACAAAGAATAATAAATAAACAGTCTGGTCACATTCATTATCCAGAAAGCAAGGAAACTTAAGGTCTGTATGAGATTCAAACAATTTGCTGCAAAATTCCTTATGACTTTATATGGGAGATAGATTTTTAAATAAAAAAAATACCCAAGCTGATTACTTAACCCAGTGCTGTACTGAAGAATCTTCTCAACATGGTGCTATGATATTAACCACATAGAAACACCTTCCATACATTGGCAGGTAAAGTCAGGAGATCATCCCAGAAGAGGAATTGCTAGATTCCCATTTCCTCTCCACCAGCAACATCTAACACTTTCAATTTCCTCCACTCTGCCCACCTGTGTTACCAAGCTTAACATAAACTGGAGAGAGGGTATTGTCAAGATGGCTTTCATGTTTTTCTGTTATTATTAGTTAAGACAAGAGTGTTTTCATATTTAAAAAAACAAAACTGAAAGCCAGGCTTAGTGGACTCAATCCCTAGTGCTGTCCAGCAGGAAGAGCAGAGCCTGTGTGAGCAAGGTGCTGCAGTCACCTGCCAGCACCCATAAATACAAACAAGGAACTACAAAAAAGTACCACCTTGCTACACAGCTAGTTAATGGCTACACTTCCCAATAAGACGTTAAGCCCTCATTTGTAACATTATCAAAGGACCTCAAACATCTTTCTAATATCCTCCCTCCTAAATTCTAATTTTGAAACCTGGCCTCAATGACTGGGAGATGGGGCCTTTGGAATGAGGAAGTGAGCTGAAGGCTGCTGACCCTACCAAAATTCTAATTCCCAAGTGCTAGTATTGGCTGGAAGGGCCTTCATGAACAGGGTTAGTGTCGTCGTAAAAGAGGCCCTGGCTGGACTGGAGGTGTAGCTCAATTGGTAGAGTGCTTGCCTAACATTCATGAAGCCCCAAGTTCAATGCCCAGCACCCTTATAATGGGTGACAACCACCTTAACTCCAGTCCCAGCAGATCTGATGTCTTCTCACCTCTAAGGGCACCAAGCATACATGTGATACACAGACTAAGACACACATAAAACACCCATACACATTAAACATAAGTAAAGTTTTTAAAAGTTATTTTATTTATCCAGCCTTTTCCGCATGTCCTGGACAAAGACCTGCTATTTCTTATTGCATGAATGTGACTAGTATTAAGCCTGGAAGGTGGTGCTGTTGTTGTTACTTTGAGGCAGGATCTCACTGTGCATCCTTGGCTGGCCTGGAATTCACTATGGGGACCAGGCTGGCCTTGAACTCATGCAGATCCAAATGCCTCAGTGCAGGAATTAAAGGTGTGTGCCACCTCGCCCAGCCTCCAGAGCAGTGGTTCTCAACCCTCCTAATGCTGCAACCCTTTAATACAGTTCCTCATGCTGTGGTGACCCCAACCATAAAATTATTTCGTGACTACTTCGTAACTGTAATGTCGCTACTGTTAAGAATCATAAAAAGCATCCTGATATGCAGGATGCTCTTAGGAGCCCCTGTGAAAGGGTGGTATGACACACCCACGCAAACACGTAAAGGGTCACCATGCACGGTTGAGGGTTGAGAACCACTGCTCTAAAGGGTGTTTTTTAACATACCATATTTTTTTTTGGTTTTTTTTTTTTTACGAGACAGGGTTTCTCTGTATTGTTTTGGAGGCTATCGGTCCAGCCTGGCCTCGAACTCACAGAGATCCGCCTACCTCTGCCTCCCGAGTGCTGGAATTAAAGGCGTGCGCCACCACCGCCCGGCAACATACCATATTTTTCCATATGCTCTTTTCCAGCACACCCAAACATCTGTGGAGCAAGTGGGTGTGCAGACAATCCATACTTATTGATTAAGACATCAACATGCTTGTCAGTTGGATTGGTCCGATCTGGAAACTTAAAGAGAAAAAATAAAATTTAATGGACAGTTGATATAAAAGTGTTTCTTGCAACTTACACCATTGCTAAGACATTTGCTTATCCTGAGAACAAAATAAACAAACATGGTCAGTGTGAATAAAATCATCAAGAAATACTTTGTCGCAGGAAAACATGAGGTATGGTGACACATCCCAACACTTGGGATGTAGAGGTGGGAGGGTCAAGAGTTTAAAACTAGTCTTAGCCACATGGCAGTATCCCATAATGGTCAGAGGCCAGTTTGGGATACATGAGGCCCTGATTTATTTTTTTTCTTTCTCCCAGGTTTTGTTTTTTGTTTTGAGAAAGGGTCTCTCTACATAGCCCTGACTGTCCTAGCCCTCACTATGTAGAGCAGGCTGGCCTCAAACTCACAGATATCTGACTGTCTCTGCCTTCCGAGTGCTGGGATCACCATGCTTAGTTTATTAGTTCTTTTAAGAAATTATTTACAGGGTCAGGAAGATGGCTCAGCAGATAAAGGCTCTTTCCACGCAGTCTGATGACCTGAGTTGATCCTTGTCACCTACATGGTTCAACAAGAGAACCAGTTCCTGCAGGTTGTCCTCAGAATTCCTCTCTCATGCTGTTTGACATGTGAAGACACTCAAGGACCCACACACAAAACAAATACTTGTGAATTTAAGGTTTTTTCCTTAGGTTTTAAAAATATTTTATTTTGTAAGTATACATGTTTTGGCTGCATGTATGTTTTGTGTAGCATGTGCGTTCCTGGTGCCCCCAGGATGCTGTGACTCAAATGCAGGTCCTCTGGAAGAGCAGACAGAGCTCCTAACTGCTGCATCATCTCTCTACCCAGTGAATAAAAAAAATCTTTATCAAACGTTCATTATCCACTATTCAGCAGTAATATTCAAAATGCAGGGAATAAAGTCATGAATGCGTGAGTTTAAGATTCTGTTAATCCCAGCACTCAGGAGACAGAGGCAGGCGGATCTCTGTGAGTTCAAGACCAGTCTGATCTACAAGAGCTAGTTCCAGGACAGCCTCCAAAACCACAGAGAAACACTGTCTCGAAAACAACAGAAAAAAAAAAAAAAGATTCTGCTCATCAGACAATCAGACATTTAGACTGGGGGAAGGGGACAAATGGTGAGGGCCAGTTATCATGCAAATAATAATATTGCTATAAATAATAATGCTATAAATAATAATGCTATAAATAATAATGCTATAAAACCAGAAAACTGAGTGGGAAACTGGAATTCATGACAACAGTCTGGAGCTTAGGTGGAGCTGTGGAGGCCCAGGGGATCCCATACCTTCTTCTGGCCTCTGCACACCCAAGTACAAGTAACATGGAATTTCACACACACGCGCGCACACACACACACACACACACACACACACACACACTTGCACAAAGAAATAAAAACAAACAAATCTTAAAATACATGTATCTTTAAAACATCAAATCATGTTCTCTGTTGCTTACTACAGACTGTTTATGATGGTTCTCATAAGGTTAAAACAATTCCAAAACAATAAATGAGACTCACTTTTACTGCCACGGATCCCTTTTCCATCTTCTCAAACCCAAGAGCCAACACACAATCCGCCATACCTTAAAGGAAATGCAATTACATTGAAATTTAACCTAACACAGTACTATTGAATACTTCAATCTAAATATTAATCTACTCCGTATGGTGGTACACACCTTTAGTCAAAGCATTTGGGAGACAGAGGCAGGTGGATCTCTGTGAGTTTCAGGCCAGCCTGATCTAAAGAGTGAGTTTCGGGACAGCCAGGATTAACAGACAGGCCTTATCTCAAAAAAAAAACAAAAAATACAAATAAATAAATTTATGTTAATTTAACTGAAACAAAAAAGGCAAACCATTAGCCAGGCATTGGTGGCGCACGCCTTTAATCCCAGCACTCAGGAGGCAGAGGCAGGTGGATCTCTGTGAGTTCTCGAGGCCAGCCTGGCCTACCGAGCAAATTCCAGAACAACCTCCAAAATACAGAGAAACCCTGTTTCGAAAAACCAAAAAAACATAATCCTATAAAATTATTTATCTGTGCATATGTATACACTTATGTTTCTGTATGGTGCACATGCAGGTGTGCATACTTATGTGTGCACATGGAGGCCAGAGGTGATGTGAAGTCAATCACTCTCCACGTGTTACATAAGACAGGTCTCTCACTGGATCTGCAGCCCACTGCTCTTCTTATACTAGATGGACAGCAAGCTCCAGGGACCCTGCTGTCTCCACCTTCCCAGCACTGGGATTGCTGGTATATGACACCATGCCTGCCACCCTCTGCCTCTGCTTTCTTTTTCTTTTGACAGTGTATCACTATGTATCTCTTGGTTAGCCTTGAATTTACAGATCCACCTACCTCTTGCCTCCTGAATGCTGTGATTAAAGGCATATGCCACCACTCCTCAAAATTATATTTTCTACATGGGTGCTATGGATCTGAACAATTATCAAATCAGTAGACTAGAAGAGAGCCCAATAAAAGGGAATTTTCAGAAGTTTCTATTTTTGGAAATAGAAACTACGATATATGATACTTTATATAGATATAAATATATAGACACATATGCATGAGCATATGAAAATATTTGGCCACCAAAACAAAAAGAAAACCTGTGCATAAATGCTTATGGCAACATTCATTCTAACAGCCAAAAAAAAAAAACCTGAAACAATAATGTCCATCAAAATATGAACACCCAGATAAGATACAGCTTAGCCATGAAGTGGAATGGTATTTGGCCATAAATGGGAACAAAATGCTGACATGTTCTATGAGAATCAACTTTTAAACAATAAATCGAGTGAAAGAAGTGACACAGGGCCATGTGTCACAGATGCCACTGAGGGGAACAGGTGAGTTCATGGAGTGTATGTACCCTGGTGAGTTCAGACACACACAAATACACAAACAAACAAACACTTTAGAAAAAGTTTTAAAAGAAAGAACATTAGAGCAATAGGCAAACACTCGGGGCTGGAGAGACAGCCCGGTGGTGAAGGGCACTGATTGGTGGCTCCCAACCATCTGTAGCTCAGTCCCAGGAGTTCTGATGCCCTCTCCTGGCCACGTGGCCACAGCATGTGGTGCAGGTGAAACACCCACACACAAAATAAAATGTAACATTAAAAAATAATGATAATAAGCAACCATGCCTTACCTCCTCGAATCAGTTGCTGGGCCACAAACAAAGCAGTGGAGCCAGTAGAACAGTTATTGTTGACATTAATTATAGGAATGCCAGTCAGTCCCAGACTGTGATAGATGGCCCTCTGCCCACAGGTGGAGTCGCCTGCAGAGAAACAAGGAGGAACCTTAACACCACAGAACAGAAGCCGTGGATCTGCAGTTCAGCATGCCCACACGCTAATTCCTTCACTATGAAAGTCTGCCCTAGTGTCCTACACAGGCAGGACGGCGGTGCGCTATGCTATGACCTCTGAGTCAGATTATATACTTTATATAGGTATGGATATATAGACACATGCAAACATAAAAGGTAGTCACAACACATGCTTATGTGCACTTTTTTTGTTCTTTTTTGAGACAGGGTTTCGTGTAGCTCACGATGGCCTGGTGCTCACAGCAGTCCTCCTGCCTTAACCTCCTGAGAGCTGAGACCCCAGGCCTGAGCATCACACAGGGCAGTAAAGAAGCGTGCACTTTCGTCCCGTCCTCTTCCATCCCCTCCTGTTTCACTCGGGATTGGAACCTCCACCCTAGTATTTGTGTCCCTGATCACAGCCTTGCAGCTTACACGTGTTGTCTGTTTTGGTTTTTGAGGCAGGGTTTCTCTGAGTGACAGTCAGTCCTGGCTGTCCTGGAATTCACTTTGCAGACCAGGCTGGCCTCAAACTCACCTGCTTCCCGAGTGCTGAGATTAAAGGTGTGCACCACCACCCGGCTTCACTTTCTTTACACGATACAGAGGTAGAGAAGGAAATAGTCAGGTGACTTAGGGCTTCTATTGCTGTGAGGAGACACCATGACCATGACAACTCTTATAAAGGAAGACACTGAAGTGGCAGCTCACCGTTTTAGAGGCTTAGCCCATTATCATGGTGGGACATGTACGGGCAGACACTGGAGAAGGAGCTGAGAGTCCTACGTCTTGCAGGCAACAGGAAGTAGGCTATCTCACTGGGAGTATCTAAAGCATAGGAGACCTCAAAGCCCACCTCTACAGTGACACACTGCCTCCAACAAGGCCACACCTCCTAATAGTGCTTTTGGGAGCCATTTTCTTTCAAACTACCACACCAGGGAACAGTGAATAATTCACTCTCACAGAGCTGTGTGATAAAGGAAGTCATGGTTCATAGACACTTGGTTCTCACACATAAATAGTTAAAGGCCATCACAAAATGATAATAGGCCATTATTTACTTTTCATGTAAACATTCCACGCCTTTAATCCCAGCACTCTGTGAGTTCCAGGCCAGCCTGGTCTACAGAGCGAGTTTCAGGACAGCCTCCAAAAACAATACAGAGAAACCCTGTCTCCAAAAACAAAACAAAACAAAACAAAACAAAAATCCACAACTGAAGCAGGCACGGTAGCACAGACTCTAAGTTTCAGGTACCCGGGAGGACTGTCACAGGCTAGATCCACCATGATGATCCAGAAACACTTCAGGAAGTTTTGTGGCTAAGGAAGTAGCTCAGTGAGCAGCGTGCTTTCCTAGAATGCAAAGGACCTGTGTTCAGTCCTAGCACTACATAAGTCAGGTGTGGTGGTACAGGCCCACTATTCCATCACATAGGAGGTGCAGGCAACAAGACCAGAGGCTCAAGTCCATCCTTGAACTTGAGGCCAGCCTGGGCTGAATGAGACCCTGTCTCAACAAAAGAATTTTTTTAAACGGGCAGTGGTGGTGCACACCTTTAATCCCATCACTAGAGAGGCAGAGGCAGGCGGATCTCTGTGAGTTTGAGGCCAGCCTGATCTACAGAGCGAGTTCCAGAACAGCCAGAGCTACATACTGAGACCCTGTCTTAGGGGAAAAAAAGAAGAAAGGAGAAGGAGAAGAAGGAAAGTTTGTACACTTTGACTCAAATCTACCCATTTCTCATACTCCATTCTGCTTTAAACACCGGGAAGTGAACCTAGGGCCTTGTCCATACTAGACAAGCCATTTCCCCAGCCCAGTGTTACATTTTTGTAATTGTACTGTATTTTGCCATTGAAAGCTACTAGCTTATTTGTTAGAAGTAATGGTATACTGTTTTTAGATAATCAAAATAACTAAAATGTGTAATAATACTATAAATGAATCTAGTGCATAGCCATAATTTCCTTTACTTTTCAAGATCCTAGAGAATCCCAGGATGTAGACTTACTAGGGCAAGATTTGTAGAATGTGTGTATTGCCAGAGGACTGGTGAGCATTGCTGTTTTAGTAGAAGATTCTAGCTGCTGTCACCTTGCTGTTCCAGAATTCCTGTCTTGTGAGCCACATTACTTGAGAGGGAAAGTCATGTTTGTACTCAGTGAGGGTCATATTTTTCTGGAAGGCCTAGATGCATACACGAATCTTTAAAACTTAGTGAGAAACAAATTCTTTTTTTTTTTGGTCCGGAGCTCAGACACATCCACCTGCCTCAGCCTCCCAACTGTTGGAATTACAAGCATGCATCACCAGGCCCAACTAAAAATTCTTGTTTCTTTGTTGTTGTTTTTGAGACAGGGTCTCCCTATATAGCTCTGGATGTCCTGGAACTCACTTTGTAGACCAGGCTGAGCTCAAATTCACAAATATCTTCCTGTCTCTGCCTCCTGAGTGCTGGGATTAAAGGTCAGCTAAGAAATATGTTTAAATGCTATGAAAAAGCTTTTACCAACTGAGTCCTATTGCTAACTCACAAAAAAAATTGGAATTTCAATTTGTCTCCTGTTTTAATACCATAATGACAAGAACAGTTACACTGAGCCAACAAAGGTAACCTTTGAGTTCTGTCCTGAGGCTTAGCATTCACTTATGAATCTGCTGCTAGATCTTATGTGCATAATCTTAGAGCATTCTGTTTACCACATACCATACACATAGCCAATGCATGCCTGCTCCACAGCGGAATAAGGGATCTGGGCATCTGCCAATGCCTTCTGGCCTGTAAAAACAAAAAGGAGTTCATCAAAAAGCATGTGGCAAAGTGACTTCAGATGAGGCAAATGCAGTTTAAGAGTTTCGTCAGACACTGTTTACTTCTTCATCATCTGTTCGGCTCAAATGACAAAGTCGCCACCAAATCAACTTGGAGCTCCCCTTCTTCCTCTTTTCCATCACTTTTCCAAACCTTCTTTTTGATGTTTCCTGTCCTAACTGCACCCCAATGTACTGAATCCCAAGGCTCTCTGTCCTCACGCAGCCCAGGCTGGCCCTATAACTTAGTGTGCAGCAGAAGCGGATCCTGAGCTTCTAAACCTCCTGCCTCACCTCCCTGGGAGCACACACAGAAGACAAATATTAAAGAAATGGTGTCTGCCCCCAAGAACCCACAGCAGTCAATCAAATCTCCAGTGACTCTTTCGTCTGGAGGGGTGGGGTGATAAGATACCCTGACTCACCGTGTAATACCTGAATATTGGGTCGCATAATAAGTTGATGGAAAATCTAAATTTTGTACAAAGTACACATGGTTGTCATGGAAATAAACACAGCCATTTAAGGAATAACCACAGAAACTCCTTTGGGACTGCCTAGCAATAAGTTAGCAGGAACTGGGTGAGGTTCCTTAGAAGGATGGTGTCTAGCAACTTCTCAAGGACTGGAGGGACTCCTGAGGTCTCCAAGTATAAGATACAGGTGTTCCCCGTGTTCTGCTAAATCAACTGAAACTCAGGCTTACAACGTCTCCCCAACCACTCCTTAACATTTCTGTTTTTCTTCTAACTCTTTTATTCATTTTTAAACAAAGCTGACATTCATTTAGTTATTTCAACCATGCAAAGAGTTCCAATTTTTCCCTTTTTGAGAAAAAGAAAGCAAATGTTGTAGGTCTCTTTGCTTGAACTAGAGTCACCGCTCAGGCAGCTGAAGAACACCAAATGCTCTAGACCAGGGAGCCCTGCCCCAAGCCAGCGAGTGCACAGGTGTGTCACCCACGTCTTTCTGGTACTAGAATAAACAATGATTAAGTATGTCACTTCATTTAGTAGGCCTCAGCCTAGTGGCAGAAAAACAATTCTCTAGGTTGGTTCCATGAACTGGAGAGAGGTAAAACCGTCACACAAGTATTCAACTACATCTTAAATGTCAGCAGCGCTTTTCCAGGAAAGGAAGACACTGGTGTGTTATAACTACAGGGAACACACACCAGAATTAAGTTATCTACTTAACGGTTGTGGTGGTTTGAATGGGAATAGCCCCAAAGGTTCAGGAACTTGAATGTTTGGTTCCCAGTGTGTCACGAGGGGTGAGCTTTGAGGTTCCAAAAGTCCAGTTGGCTCTCTCCCTGCCTGCTGCCTGTGGATCGGGTTGTAAGGCCTCTGCTGCTGCCCCATACCTGCCTGTCTGCTGCCACGCTCCCCACTATGAAACGGTAAGCAAGTCCCCAATGAATGCTTTCCTTTATAAATTGCCTTGGTCACTGTGTCTCTTCATAGCGGGATCCTGCCTTCCTTTCCCAGCTGCCTTTGCCACCTGTCCTGGCTGCCTTCTGTTGCTGTGACAAAACATTCTGACCAAAAGCAATGGAGGGAAGGGCAGGTTGACTTGGTTTACCCCTCATTTCACAGCCTATCACTTGGGAAATCAGGACAAGCACTCAAAGGCAGGAACCATGAAGGACCACTGCTGGCTGGCTCCCTTTCTGTCTTGTTCACAAGCTCATGCTTAGCCAACTTTCTTACAGAACCCAGGACTACTTTCCCAAGGAACAGTGTCACCCATAGAGGGCGGGGCCTTCCTACATCCATTAATAGTCAGTCTGTGGGAACAGGCATGCCCACAGGCCACTCAGACCTGGGCAATCCCTCAGTTGCAACTCCCTTTGCAAGTGACTCTAGGCTGTGTCAAGTTGACATAATTAAAGTTAAGTAGGACACCATCTCAATACACACCTTAATAACATATGAAAGTATACAACAGTGTCCACTCTAGATATATAGCTGCTAAACATATGTCTTTTCCTTCTCTTTCCACTACACCCACGGACAAGCTCCATGGGAGCTCCTCCCCATGACTGTGTTTCTTTTTGCGCTTGCAAGGCTGTCCCTCTCATGGAATAAGACAGACCACACAAAACTCTGTTCAATCTCCAAAAATATTTTTCTATTACCTGCTTCCTTTGCCATATCAGGATAATCTCTTGAATTTTCACCTCCAGGCTTCATGAACTAGAACACAAAAGAGGATGATAAATAGAAACAGGTATAGAGGGTTTAGTTTTGTTTTACAACTGTATCACAGAAATTATCCCAAGACCAAAAAATTGGGGGGAACACATAAAATGCTTCCTGTGTAAATCTGACAGTGTTCAGCCTCAGAACCCACTGTGTAAGGAGAGACCTAAGTCCCAAAAGTCGCTCTTCACATAGTATACATGCATCATATGGTTCTCTCTCTCTCTCTCTCTCTCTCTCTCTCTCTCTCTCTCTCTCTCTCTCTCTCTCTCACACACACACACACACACACACACACACACACACACTACAGAGCATCTGCTATGTTTCTCTACTCTGAACACAAAAATCCAATCTTTACCCTCAGGGAGTTTCCAATCTAATACAGAATAGGCAGTAACACTAGCATTGTAAGTATAGAGTATTTGACAAAGACCAATTTAGGAGACAAAATAAGAAAGACTTTGCAGGGAACCATTTTGTGTGCACAGTCAGAGGACAACTTGGAAGAAGTGGTTCTCTCCTCCGCCATACAAATTCAGGTCGGGAATCTAACTCGGGTCATCAGGAGTGGCGGTGAGCACCCACGGAGCCATCACTCAGGCCCCACACTTCCGTTTTTTCTGCTGATATCTGATTTACCAAGAGACAGAGTCATATCTGATACTTGCTCATATCTTAAGTTTAATCTTCAGCTCTACATTGTTTTTATTGAAGTCTATGAAATAAATCTAACCTGACACAGATAAACAATTAGAAAAATAAATATTTAAATATTATTTTTCCATGTGCATATGCATACATGTGCACACAGATACAAGGTTGGTATTGAGTCATCCTCCTGTGGTTGCCCACCTAATCAGTAAGGCAGTATCACTCAAACCCAGAACTTTCAACCCGGATAATCTTGGAGAAGTTTGCTCTGGGAATCTCATCTCTGCACTCCAATGCTGGAATTACAGGTTGGCCATATACTTGGCATTTACATGGGTTCTAGCAATCCCGATTTGTCAGCAACAAGCATTTTAACCACTGAGGCTTCTCCCCAGCCCTATTCTTTCTTTTTACTGCTTTCTTCAAATGGTGCTAGGGATTAAACTCAAAGCCTGACCAGGCAGGGTGGCACACGCCTTTGATCCCAGCTTTCAGATACAAAGAGGCAGGCAGACCCCTGTGAGTTCTAGGCCAATCAAGTCTGCATAGCAAGGTTCAGGCTAGCCAAGGCTATACAGTGAAGCCCTGTCTCAAAAACAAAGCCAAACAAACAGACAGGGCCTTGACATGTGCTGGGCAAGCATTCTGCCACTGAGTTACAACCCGTCATGGATATTTCTTTTTAACACTAAGTAAAACTTAATAGGTAGAAATTATTTTAAAGTGGAAATTGTATGTGGAATTGTAATGTGGAAACTGTGATGGGGAATGTTCTTCTGTATATATGTTTCTCTTATTGGTTGATGACTAAAATACTGATTGGGCAGTGGCCAGGCAGGTAGTATAGGCAGGGCTACCAGAGGAGGAGAAGGCTAGGGAGAAGACACAGATAGAGGTTGCCAGGAGACTCCATGTAACCAAGGAAGGAATAATAGGTCCGGACCCTTCTCCAGTAAGTTAAGACCACGTGTAAATACTTAGATTAATAGAAATGGGTTAATAATTAAGAGAGAGCTATCCAATAAGAAGCCTGAGCCATTGGTCAAACAGTTTAATAATTAATATAAGTCTCTGTGTGTTTATTTGGAGCTAAACAGCTGTGGGACCAGGCTGGAAAGAAACTCCAGCTACAGTAATCGGCAATTGAAACCATACCAGTGAACTCTTCATGTTGTGTTGTAATAAAATCTTGTACTATGGTCTAGACATGGTATTGAGTGCCCACAATCTCAGCAACTAGGAAGGTTGAGGCAGCAGGATCACTTGAGTCCAAGAAGTTTGGGGCCAGCCTAAGCAAAATGGAAAGACTATTATCTCAACAAAAAAGAAGTGGAAGGGAAGAGTCTGTGAGATGGCTTGGTAGTAAGAACACTAGTTCAAAGGCGGGATATGAGGTTAATCCCCAGATCCCACAAGGTGACAGGAGAACAGACCACACGCACGCACGCGCGCAGCACACACTCAAATCTTTATTGATCCAATGAACAGATCTACAAACCAATGAATCAGTTATTTAACAAATGTGTCTTTGGAATGAACATTTCCATTGGTCATCTACAAAATAGTGGTTCCAGAGCTGGGACTGTATCTCAGGGTAGAACACTTGCTTAACATGCATAAATCTCTGGGTTTGGTCCCTAGCACTGCATAAACCGGGTGTACAGGTCACATGTGCAATCCTAGCACTCAGGAAATGGAGGGAAGAGGATCAAGACTTGAAGATTCATCTGTGACACAGGGAGTTTGGAAGCCAACCCAGACTCCATGAGATCCTGTCTCAAAGTAAAATAAAATGAAAAAAATCAGTAATTCTAGCTATGTGTGGTGGCTCATGCCATCAGCTCCAGCACTCAGGAGCAGAAGCAGGCAAATCTCTGTGAGTTTAAGGCCAACCTGATCTACACAGTCAGTTACAGGACAGCCAGAGCCATGTAGTGTGACCCTGTCTCAAAAACAAACAAAATAGTAATTCTGTAAAGCATACATCACTTCCAAATTTGATATTATGCAATTTCCCAATCTCACTACTCACCTCATCAAAAACATTCATTTGTCCAGCAGATACAGGATTCCTGATTTTCTCCTAGGGACTTGAAATTTTTTTAAAATTTTTATTTGTATTTTACATACATTGGTGTTTTGCCTGCATATGTCTGTGTGAGTGTGTCAGATCTGTTGAAATAGAAGTTACAGATAGTTGTAAGCTGCCATGTGGGTGCTAGGAATTGAACCCAGGTCCTCTGGAAGAACAGCCAGTGCTCTTACCTGCTGAACCATCTCTCCAGCACCCAGAATTTGGTTGTTTGTTTTTTTTTTTTTTTTTGGTTTTTCAAGACACAATTTCTCTGTATTGTTTTGGAGCCTGTCCTGGAACTAGCTCTTGTAGACCAGGCTAGTCTCAAACTCACAGAGATCTGCGTGCCTCTGCCTCCCGAGTGCTGGGATTAATGGTGCGCCACCAACGCCCTGCTGGAACTTGAAATTTTATCACTGGTAATAACTACAAACTAGATGACTGCTTCCTTTTATTTGACAGTTTCTTAGAAAACTAACAGGTTCACTAATGTCCTACAAATATTTGCTTTTAAGATATAAATAAATTATTTGGACACAATAGTAATGGACTTTAATCAGTTAAAGCCACTATCATGTTTAAAGGTCAAATGGTTGGGCTGGGTTAGTAGCTGGTAAAATGCTTGCCTTGTGTGTGAGAACATACTTAAATCCCCCGTATGGTCACTTATTTATGATTCCATCCCTAGGGGAAGCAGAGACAGACAGATCACAGGGCCTCACTGGATAGTCACCTACCTACCTAGTGAGTCGGAGACAAGGGAGAAAAAGAACAAGGTAGACAGAACTTCGAGCTTCTCATCCACGCACACACACTTTGATCACGGAGCCCTTTCTCAATTAGCACCTGACTCGACATAACCCAAGGGAGCCCTGATTTCTTCACAATTAATTATAACAAAATTCTGCAAACTTACCAATTAATCATTTCTTACCTCATCTAGATTTTGCAATTTCTCCAACCAACAATCAACCAATTCTCTTAATAGAAAAAGACACTTCATGGGCTGGAGGGCTAGGGACCTGGAGGCCTGGGAGCCTAGAGGTATAACTCAACTGGTAGAGTATCTAACATGAAGCCCTGGGTTCTATTTCCAAGATCACATAAATAGGAACTGACAGCACACACCTATAATCTGGGTATTCAGGAGGTAGAGGCAGGAAACCTAGAAGTTCAAAGTCACCGTCACCTACACAGTGAGTCCAAGGCCTGAATGGGATAAATAAGACACTTTCTCTGGATGAATGAAGATACTTCAGGACCTCAGTCTTAACATCAAGAATACCACTGAGGAGCCGGGCGTTGGTGGCACACGCCTTTAATCCCAGCACTCGGGAGGCAGAGGCAGGCGGATCTCTGTGAGTTCGAGGCCGGGCTGGACCGACAGCCTCCAAAACAATACAGAGAAACCCTGTCTCGTAAAACCAAAAAAAAAAAAAAAAAAAAAAAAAGAATACCACTGACGACGGGGATGGGGGTTGGCTCACGCCTTTAATCCCAGCACTCAGGAGGCAGAGGCAGGCAGATCTTTGTGAGTTCCAGGCCAGCCGGTCTACAGAGCATGTGCCAGGACAGGCTCCAAAGCTATACAGAGAAACCCTGTCTCAAACCTGCCCCCCCCAAAAAACAATACCACTGATTTGGTTACTGTTTCTCGGTCTCTTTGAATAACAGAGCTAGGACTATCATTAAAAGATGAAAAGTCTCATATGTTCACATTAATACTTCCCACTCAACTTTACTATTTCAGTGTATTTTATCTGTTGGTTTGTTTGTCCAGTTTTTTTGTTTGTTTTTTTTTTTGTTTGTTTAGACGGGGTCTCTTATGTAGCTCAGGCTAGCTTCAAACTTCCTATCTTCAAAGCTTAGGATCTTGCCTCAGTTCTCAGTTGTACAGCATTTTCCTGGCATGCTCAAAGCACTGGGTTTGATCCACTAGAACAACAACTAATTTAAAAATAACAAAAAGTTTGGACAGGGTAGGCAAAATGGTTCAGCAGATAAAGGTGTTTGCCACACAAGCCTGGTGACCTGGGTCTCCACAACCCACAATAAGATGAAAGGATAAAATTAACTCAATAAAGTTGTCATCTGAACTCTCGCTCTCTCTCTCCCTCCCCTTCCTCCCCTTCTCTCTCTCTCTCTCTCTCTCTCTCTCTCTCTCTCTCTCTCTCTCTCTCACACACACACACACACACACACACACACACACACACACACTAACTTTAAGTTTAAAGGAAGCTTTCTGAGCATGAGTGAAGCTTATCGCCTACTAAGTTTTACCAGAAGACAATGTGGTAGCAAGCTGATGTTTCCCTGGAATCATTTCAAATAACTCCCCCAACCCATGACAGAAAGGTCGTGTACCTCTGGGCATGTTTTCTGAGAACAAAGCTAGGATGAACTACATCACATGGAGAATTTTTGCGGTAGCTGGGTTTTGTTTGGTTTTGAGATAATTCTGCTACCGCCTGCAGAATGCTAGGATTCCAGGAGTGTGCCACCAAACAGGTGGCTTCTATCTGCTTTTCAGCTTCTAAATATTCTCTGCCATCTCTTCTTATACTTTCTGCTCCAATGCACATTGTTACTCATTGATTTAATGAGGTTTGGGAAAACAAAAAAAACAAAAACAAAAAAATCAAGAGATGAGTTAATGTTTTCAATCTTCCATGCTTAACTAAAAATTCCAAATTATCCTTTTCTCTCCCTTCTTTTTTGTTTATTTATATGGGTTTTTCAAAATTTGCCTTCAGTTTGTTTGTGTGTGTGTGTGTGTATCTGTATGTCCACTCACTCTACATGGTTTGGTTGGAGGATTTAAGAGTCAGCACTCCCCTTGTAGCACATGAGGACCAAGGATCACACAAGGTTGCCAAGCCTGATGGTGGACTTTTACCCAGGGACCATCTTGCTAGGCCTTGGTCTTTGTTTAAGATAAGGTCTTATATAACTCTGGCTGACCCCGACCTTTGATTATCCTGTCTCCTCCACCCACTGACTTCTGGAACTATGGTGTGTACTACCAGATCTGGTTTATGCAAGACTGTGTTTGGAACTGTGGAATGCTCTTTAAGCTTTATAAAATAGTAGTCAACTTTCCTATTTACATGTTTTGAATGGACTGAAAGCTCGTAGTCTGCTACTAAGACAATATAAAATTTGCAAGGAATGGGGGTGAACAACTTTAATACCAGCACTCAGGAGGCAGAAGCAGGAGGATATCCACAAGTTTGATGCCAGCCTGGTCTATAGAGCAAATTCTAATATAGTCAAAGCTACAGAGAAACCCTGTCTTGGGGGGGGCGGGGAGAGATAACATAAAAATTAAGGTTGTCTTTTTTTTCACAGAAAAAAAAATTCTCTCAAGTAATTTTCACAAAGTATATCCATCTAATATGGATCAACTAACATTATTGTCTTTGAACACCAGGGATTATCATTGTGAATGATAGTGAATAATCGTGGTATCCACCCTGTAGCAATACATTAGGAGAATATAGATGTCAAAACAAAACATTTCAGTGCATCAAAGTAAATGAGAGCGAGGTTCAAGTCTCTGTGAGAAAACCAAGATAATCAAGGGCTTCCTAGAAGATGAGATCTGAGCTGAAGCAGGGCCCCTACACTTGGGAGGCAGAGGTAGGCGGATCTCTGTAAGTTCAAGGCCAGCCTGGTTTACACAGATAGCTTCAGGACAGCCAAGGCTACACAAAGAAACCCTGTCTCAAAACAAAACAAAAACCACAAAGAAGTTAACCAGGGGGGTCAGCTGGAAGTATTGCCACTAGATGCAAGCGGCCGAAGACTGAGACAAGCTACAGGTAACTTGGCATTACTAGGTCACGAGAGTAGTCAGGGTATTGAGAGAGGAGGCTATAGAAACTTCTGGTCGTCTTAGTACCAGAGGAACAGCATCATGGTCAGAGGATGGAGGGAGCCTCCCTTGTTCATAACCACACCACACCGCTGCTATCGAGAAGGGCACTTATAGCCACTACAGGGCTGGTGGTATTCACAGTCTCCTCTTCTTTCTGAAGACAGCCCTGGTCTCTGTCCAAGCTCCAAATCTTTTTCAGTCACTTCGGCTTGTTTCGCTTGGTGAAACACAAGGACTTGCAGCATAATCCTCTATGGCCTCGAACTCCTGGCTGCACCTCCGAAAGCTCACACCACAAACAGGTGCGAGCCACCCGGACGGCCTACGTCGGGATTTAGAATCTATGGAAATGTTAGGTCTAGGTTATCTTAGGAGCTCCTTCACAGGCTCAGCAGAAAGAAAAGGGAAACAGGAAGGCGAAGAAAAGGTAGCTGAGGGAACAAACCCGAGACATTGCGACCCTAGGAGCAGCATCATAAACCCCCCCGAGTCGCCTCTCTGAAGCCCACCCAACTCTGGAAGGGATGGGACAGCAGTGTAGCCGGCGACCGTCCCCGGGCCACGCTTCCTGTCACCTCGGGGCTGCGGGACATCACAGGGACATAACTCCCGTCCGGCGCCTCACAGCTCTGTTTACCTTTGTCATGCCAACACCAACCACAAACACCCGGCGCTGGCGCAGAGACGTCGACGCGGCAGAAGACATGGTTCCAGCAGCGGACCCGGAGGAAAGAGCAACGGGATTTCGGGCGGTCTCCCACACACTGAAGCCTGAAATGAGCCAGAGCGCTTTAAAGTCGGGGTTCCCTGCCTGAGGCGTCGGGGGCGGGGCCTCGGCGTCGGGGGCAGGGCGTCGGGGGCGGGGCCGGGGTATGGGGACAGGGCAGGAGGCAGTGTAGAGCGTCTGCACATGCGCTGCGGTTCTAGTGGCTAGTTTTTCATAGGGCCTTTTAGACTGACTGATCACACTCATTATTCTATGACTACCGAGTGCCAGAATACCTGACCCATCCCGATCCACCCGAAACGCTTACAGATCAGATCCAGACAAAGTTTCTCAAGCAGGAGGAAAAAATCCTATAACCTGGCATCTGTACCACTCTGTGTTTGTTCCTGTACTTCCGCCCTTTACAGTGAGGGGGAAGGCCATAGAGGAAACTCAGAACTCTGAGGATTCTTTGGAGTGTTCGAAACGTTCTATATCCATTGGAGAGGATAGTTTCATCAATCAGGGTGCGAGCTACAGCACGATGTACACTAATAAAGTCAGAATTCCACATGTAGATAACATGTTTTTAAAAATGAAGTCAGAGCCAGGCTTATTGGCTCACAGAGGCAGGCCGACTCTAATGAGTTCCATCGAGGCCATCCTAGTCTACAGAGCAAGTTCCAGGACAGTCAGGGCCACACAGCTGAAACCCTGTCTAAAAGCTAATAGCAAATGCCATGGCAATGAGCTCCTGTAATCCAATCAGAAGCAGGTGGATCTCTGTAAATTTTTAGCAAGCTCCCAAGACATTAGCACAACGGACCCCATGTTAGAGATGCCTTATCGACCTTAAAACCCAGCACACAGGCCTCAACACCAGCCAAAAAGGGTGTAAAGACCTAATCCATCAGGACCTGGTCCATAGTTCCAGGACCCAGGAAAGTTCCTAAATGTGCTAACCCTGCCTTTTGGCTTCCACAGTTCTGCTTCTCACTAACTAAAGCTTGTCAACCAGGATGCAGCTGTTGTGCATAAAGGACAAAGAACTGTGAGGACCAGGAGAACTGTGAGGATCAGGGCTGCATAATTTGGTCAAATTACCTGTCTCAGGTCAGCAATACAGACTGTAAGATTGTCTGTGTGTTGTTCTCTGATGGACTTACCTTAACACAAGAATTCAAGCCCAGCTAGGAAGTTCCAAGCTACCAAGTGAGACCCCACCTAAAAAAGAAGAAGAGAAAGAAAGAAAGCACTGACACAAACTCTGTCTCTACATACATACATACATTTGGTTTGTTGGAGGGTTTTTTGTTTGTTTGTTTGTTTTAAGCAGGGTTTCTCTGTGGCTTTGGAGGCTGTCCTGGAACTAGCTCTTGTAGACCAGGCTGGTCCGGAACTCACAGAGATCTGCCTGCCTCTGCCTCCCAAGTGCTGGGTTTATAGGCGTGCGCCACCACCGCCCAGCTGTTGTTTTGTTTCTTGAGATGGGGTTTCTCTGTGTAGAGAGACCCTGCCTCAAAGAGAAAATCAAATACACTGCTCAGATTAACTGCTCTGAAATTCTTTAAAGCATACCCGGCAGGCTGTTATTTGAACAGTTTATGTTCATCAGCTAGCCTACTCACATTTATTCGTTGCTCAGAAATCAACACTTGAAGTAACAATTTAAGTCTCCTAAAGCTGTATTCTCAGGTGAGGTGGGACCAGGGTACAATCTGCCCTCTTAACCCAGTTCTCATACTGCAGACAAGTGTTTGACATGGTCTTACTTGATGCTTATAGCGCCTCCCTATTTTTTACATTTTTGCATTCTTGTGTTACCAGATTCCCACCTGGCTCTGCAGCTGCCTCAGAGGCCCCAAACAAACACACAACACACTATATTAGTTATAAGCTGTTGGCTGGCGACTTGGGCTTCTTATCTTAACCCATAATTATTAATCTACGTATTTCCTCGTGGCCTTATCTTACCGGAGAAAAGATCTTGGACTCTTACTCCATTGTGGTCCACATAGCATCTGTTCTGAGCTTCAGCAGAGAAGAGAAAAGAGAGAGGGGAAGAGAAGAGAAGAGAAAAGGGAGATTTCCTGCTTGTCCCTGCTTATCTACTGAGTCTGCCCTGCTATGTCACTTCCTGCCTGGATCACATGGCGACTTCTCTTTACTACATTTCCCAGAATCCTCCTCAACTCCTAGTTCCACCCATATTGCTTCCCTATTGGCCAGCAGTATTTTATTCATCAACCAATAAGACAAACATATACACAGAAGGCCATTTGCCTTCATTCTTGTGCTTTGGTTGGCAGGTTTGCTATTCTACAACTGCCCCACACAATAGTGCTGCTAGTCTCTCTAGTGTTCCCAGATGCAAAAAGGCTTGGTGACAAACCCTATGAAAAACAGACATATGTTAGATAAACTTACTTCAGACATGAGTTACAGTGCTATTTGCCTTGCTTCAATGTTTTAAAAATAAGTAAATAATAATTATTTTATACACAAAACAAGGAATATTTTGTGTTGCTCAGTTGATGGAATTGTGACCTGACACTCTCAGGAAGCTAATCCTGGGTTTCCTCTGGGAGCACTGATTCACTGATTTAGTGCTGGAATTGACTTCATATTATACAACCTCCATGAAAACCAGAACTGAAGCCGGGCGTTGGTGGCACACGCCTTTAATCCCAGCACTCGGGAGGCAGAGACAGGCAGATCTTTGTGAGTTCGAGGCCAGCCTGGCCTACAGAGCGAGTTCCAGGACAGCCTCCAAAGCCACAGAGAAACCCTGTCTCGAAAAACCAAAAAAAAAAAAAAAAGAAAACCAGAACTGAAAGCCAATTGTTATGGTGCATCCCTGTCATTGTAATAGTTACATGGGAAGCTGAAGTTATCAAGACAATAACTCAAGAGCAGAAACCAACCTATGCAACATAGAATAGAGGAGAGGCAGTTCAAGAGATTTAACTGTGGACTATGTGTGTTCCTTTGTATAAAATTTCTGTGGTCCTTTCTAACCCTCAGGACCTGTGGTAAGAGCTCCTCATCGAACTCCATGGCAGAAAACATTATTGAGCCCGAAGAACACTCCCTCCAGGACACCCCTTGTCATTATTTTTAGGATGGGTATTAAGAATGTATATTTGGAACTGGAGAGAAGTCTGGGTGCTTAAGAACACTTGCTGCTCTTACAGAGGACCTGAGTTCTACTCCCAGCACCCACATGAACACTCACAACTGAAGTTCAGTTCTATCTAGAAATCTAGCTCTGTTGTATTGATGCCCTCTTCTGACTACCATGGGAACTGGACTCACATACATCCATGCAACCAAAACACTCATGCACATAAAGCAAAATACATAAATCTGTAAGGGTGTGTATGGATAAACTATTCAGCCATGAGAGGAGGGTAGCTGAGAAGCAAGCTGGGAAACGGGATATTTGTTTCAGGTACAATGGAAAGCTGCCAGGAGGAAACAGACAGGATAGCTATTAGGGAACATCAAAGAATGACCTTTGAGTTCTGATGCTGAACACCAAGCAGGGTCAATAAGGACTGACCCCATTGTTGTTGGGGTCCCTGCAAGCGTGACAGTCATCAGAGAAAGTTCCATGTGGGATAAGAAGAAAAACTCCACTTAGTCAGTTCTGCTTCATCTTCTGGAGTCTGACACCAGGTCAGTTTATTTTAGACATATTTAAGTACAATATGATTTTGGGAAAAAGTTTCCTACACAATAAAGCTTAAGGCATGTCTACATTGAAATTCTTTTGCAAAGTACATGTGACCTCTACTATAAAGATGAGTTTGATAGCTTAAGGGTCTAGGATAGTGGTTCTCAACCCGTGGGTTGCAGCCCCTTTGAGAAAACTCTATCTCAAAAATATTTATATTGCAGTTCAATAACACTAGAAAATTTGCAGCTATAAACTAGCAATGAGAATAATTTTATGCTGGGGTCACCACAGTGTGGGGAACTGTACTAAAGGACTGCAGCCTTAGGAAGGTGTTGAGCCTCTGGCCTAGGATCTGGTGTGGTCTCTAACTGAAATAGAGTAGAAATCAGCAAGCTGTAAAGTACATGTGACTTCTCCTCTAAGAAAGGTTCCCATTGACTGAGAAACAAAGCTAAAAATAAGGATCTAGGGAGTAAGAGTCTGGGATAAACATGGGGGATAAGGTCTGGCTGTACAAATAACATAGGTCATAGGTTATTAACAATGTCCACGTCCAGCCTTTGGGGTGGGAAACAAGCTACACATTTCCTTCACTGAGGAGAAAACCCTGTGTGATAAACGTTCCTGATCTCACCAGTCCTTATCTGTGAGTACTCAAGCTGTCTGCACAGTCTCTGAGGTTCAGCCAAGTTCAAACTGAAATCAGCTGCCCTCAAGAATACTATAAAGAAAACACTTGCATCAAGCAGGGAAATGGAACACAGGAGCCCATAGTTCATTTATGGTATTTCAAAATACCTAATGAAGATTCATATCTATCTTACTAATAACAAAAAATGTGCAATTGTAAAAGTCAGCATAAAGTGTCTGGAAAGATTGCTCAGTGGTTAGAGCATGTGCATATACACTCTATTTTAGGGTTTCTATTGCTGCAACCAAACACCATGATCAAAAAGCAAGTTGGGGAGGAAAGTGAAGCCAGAACAGGAACTCAAACAGGGCAGAAATCTGGAGGCAGGAGCTGATGCAGAGGCTGTAGACAGATTTTTCTTTGGGCTGCCAGCTCACAAAAATGACATGGAGACTTTATTAATTATAAAAGCTTGACCTATAGCTTAGGCTTGTCCTGTCACACACACACACACACACACACACACACACACACACACACACACACACACACACACACACCCAGAGGCAGATATTATGGTTCAAACTTTTTTTTTTTTTTTTTGGTTTTTCGAGACAGGGTTTCTCTCTGTAGCTTTGGAGGCTGTTCTGGAACTCACTTTGTAGACCAGGCTGGCCTCGAACTCACAGAGATCCGCCTGCCTCTGCCTCCCGAGTGCTGGGATTAAAGGCATGCACCACCAACGCCCAGCCAGCCTGCTTTCTTATAGAACCCTGGACCACCAGCCCAGGATGTATCACAAACAATTGTCTGGGCCCTCCCCAATCAATTACTAATTAAGAAAATGCCCTACAGGCTTGCCTACAGTACAGTCTTATGGAGGCATTTTCATAATTGAGGTTCCCTCCTCTCAGATGACTATAGCTTGTGTCACTTTGACATAAAACTATCCATCACATATACATAATTAAAATAATAAAAATAAAATATTTTTAATCAGCATAAGAGCTACTAAGATAAAGGCAAATGTTGATTATAGTTGGATGTTTTGTCATCCTGCCCGCCAATTCCCAAATAACCACTCTAAGGCTTAATATTAATTATAATTGTTTGACCAATGGCTCAGGCATATTACTGATTAGCTCTCACAATTAAATTAACCCATTTTTACTTATCTGTACATCACCATATGGCTGTGGCTTACCAGTAATGTTCAGGCATCCTACCTACCCTTCGGCGACTATGTGAGGTCTCCCTGACACCACCTTCTTTTTCACTGTAACTCTGCTTGGATTTCCCATCTAGCTATATTCTGCCTGGCCATTGACCAGCTTTATTCATCAACCAATAAAAGCAACTTATATTCGAAGCATATAGAAGGACATCCTACATCAGCTAATAAACCTCACTATCTGAATTTGATCCCCAGGACCCACATCGTGGAAGGAAAGAATCAACCTGAAGGTTGTCCTCTGACTTCCATGTCTACTTTCACCCCTGACTACACACATGCACAAGAATAACCATAATAATGTGTGAAAAAATTAAATCATTGCAAGTTCAAAACACCCATGTCCTGCGTCCATTTAGTAAATTAGAGCCACCGGAAGAGGGGTCTCCTCTTTTCCTGTGGATCCCTAGAACCTAGCACGAGGCAAGGCACTTACTGAGCAGGTATTTTGCTCTTGAAAGTGTGATTGGCTGATGAAGGCAGCAATGTGATTAATTGATCAGATGAAGCCACCAACCAAATGCAGTTTATATGTGTGTGTGTATGCTTATGGAGACGAGAGCTGAAGGTGGGGAGGCGTCCTCAGTTACTCCCCAGAGCCTCTCACTGAACCTGGAGCTGAACAACTTGGGTAGACTGGGTGACCAGCCAGCCCCAGGGGTCTGCCCATCTCTGACTCTCCAACACTGGAATTACAGGGTTGCTGTCCCCCATCCCCCCACCTCTCCCACCCCCGTTTTCACGGGGAAGCAAACTTGGATCCTTATGCTTGCTGGGCAAGCACATTACCAACTGAATCATCTCCACGAAGCCAAACAGAACTTCTTCGCCGTCGTTGTCTTCTTCTCTCCTCCTCCTCTTCTCTTCTCCTTGACCTCGTCCTCATCCTCATCCTCTTCTTCTTCAAGACAAGGTTTCTCAATGCAGCCCCGGCTGGCCTCGAACTCAGAGATCCATCTGCCTCCCGAGTGCTGGGATTAAAAGTGTACACTACCATGCTAGGCTTCCAACAGAATTTCTTAACCATAGAGTTCAGAACAATTGTTATGCAACAAATACTGGGCATTCACTAGATATTTATTTCAAAATAGGAATCTTTAAAAGTGGGGTAGGGATAAGAAAATAGGTAATAACAAATATTGAAAGGATTGAGGAAGAACAAATGCAGCAAATTGCGTAATTTAAAATACTTAGAACTGGGGGGGCTGGAGAGATGGCTCAGAGGTTAAGAGCACTGACTGCTCTTCCAAAGGTCTTGAGTTCAATTCCCAGCAACCACATGGTGGCTGACAACCATCTACAATTCAATCTGGTGTATATGTAATAAATAAATCTTTAAAACAAACAAAAAATACTTAGAACTGAAGGATTAAATACAAATAATGCCAACATGGTGGTTCATATTTGTAACCCCATGTGGAGGTTTGAATAGGAATGGTCTCCATAGACTCATGTGTTTGAATGCTTTGTGCATAGGGAGTGGCACTACTAAGGGGTATGGCCTTGTTAGGGGAAGTGTGTCACTGTGGGGGCAGACTTTGAGGCTTTATATATGCTCAAGTCATGTCCAGTGTTGCTATTTCTCCTTCTGCTGCCTGTGGATCAAGATGTAGAACTCACAGCTCCTTCTCCAGTGCCATGTCTACCTGTATGCTGTCATGTCTTGCCATAATGATAATGGACTAAACCCCTGAAACGGTAAGCCAGCCCTAATTAAATGTTTTTCTGCCGCGCCCACTGTGCAGCCTGTATCCGAGAATGTGGCCAGGATTGATGACACAGAGACCAGTTGGTTGTGTTAAGAAAACTTTATGCTCCCCAAGAAGGCTCAAGAGAACTTCCCAAGAAACACTTCCCTCCAGAAAAGCTTCTGCCACACACATATACACACACATACACACCCTTCCTCCTCCTGGCTGGTGGTTATATCCCTGACACCAGAGTTGGCAATAGCAGCAGGGGGCAGGAAGAGGCGGCTAGCCATTGGAAAGATCAAAGTCAGGGTGTTTCAGTGAGCAAGCCCTTTTCAGGAACTTATAGCTCTGGTAAACATTTCTTAAGGCACTGGGTTGTTTTCAGTAAACATGTTTTCAGTAAACATTGTCTCACAGCTGCCTGCTCCCAGGCTGATAGGGAAGTGGGTCTCCTGCCAAGGTCTGTTGTTCCCACATTTTTCTTTAAAAGAGTTGCTGTGGTCATGGTGTTTCTTCACAGCAATAGAAACCCTAAGTAAGACACTCCAGGAGGGGATTGCAAAGGCAGGAAGCAAATTTTATATAATGAGGCCCTGTCAGGGTCTGGTCTGTATCAGTCCCATGCTACAGAGGCCATCTATTCCAGACTAATGTCTTTGGGGCTGCGATCAGAACCAGCCAAATAGCCCCAGGTCCAACGCTGAGTGAGGGAGTGTGGATGAGGGAAGTCCTAGCTACCCAACGACATTAAGGATAAGACAGAGATATCTGGTCATCTCAGGAGGGTTCTCAGTCAATAGTGGAGACCACAATTTATTCCAGCATCATCTTAAATAACTTTCCAAAAGTGAGAATAACGGCAGAAGACATCTATTATCATGTATAAAGGGCTGAATGGGAAACATGTCCTTTAATCCCAGGGATACTCCTAAACTACACATACTCAAGCCTTCAGACACTCCATAACATTATGTCTCACCAGCCCTCAGGGTGGTTGTGGATTCACTCAGGGCCTATGTCTTTTGTTACACAAGCTAGGAACCATTCCCACTATGGCCAGGCCATCCAGAGGTAACCAGCCGACATCCAAAAGACAATAGGAGTTCTGAGCTCCCAGAATTCTGTGAGCTGAGGCATATTTCTGAAATATTACATCCCCCCCAAGGCCCTATTTCAAAACACCAAATAGAGATGGAGAGGTATCTTAATCTTAAGCATGAGAATTGAGTTCTCTAGAACCCACAATGCCAAAAAATAAATTTCAAGGGGCCAGGTGTGGTGGCTCGTGCCTTTGATCCCAGCACTGAGAGGCAAAGGCAGGCGGATCTCTAAGTAAAAGGCCAACCTGGTCTACAGAGTGAGTTCCAGGACAGCTGGGACTACACAGGGAAACCCTGTCTCAAAAAACCAAAATTGCAAGGAGAGTTATGGAAAAGGAAGGATAGAGACCACAGTGGTGAACCTGCGGTGCCCGCACCACAAGCAACTCCGAGGTATCAGGAAAAGAGAGACAAGACGTCCACTTTTTTGTACTAAGAGAATGCATGTGTTGCCTTTATTGCCAGGAGAATGTGTATGTGTGTGTGTCTTCATTGCAAGTGTTAAGAGGTCTCTCTCTTGTAGGAGGGAGGAGCTTTATATACAGGCTTACAGCACAGTGGAAAAACCCCAGGTAGAAGAGAGTGTGTTTTCCTCCTGCTGAATGTTGATGTCAGAGGGTCAAGGCCAGGGCAGTAAGCCAGGACTAGAAAACAGGAAGCACTTGGACTGGAAAACAGGTTGCACTTGTAGGCTGACCAGCAGCAACTCACAGAGACCCCGTGGGGCTGGGGCCCAACAGAAACCAAAGAAGACTGTGCCCCAGCCTGGACACTAAAGTTGCTTTATTTCCTCTTCTTTGCAGGTAAAGAACTGATGGTGAAAGGCAATGTTGACACAAAAAAACACAGCTCTTACCTCAAAGGGAAAAAGAGAGACTTTATTCTGGAGAGTAAAATATAAGTGGCCACTGACAGAGAAAATAGAGTTTAGGTTACTCCATTTCTGAGTCTTCCAACATGGAAGCAGTTTCATAGAGGTTTATAGTAAAACTACAAAGAAAATCATAGAACAAGGCAGTTCTAAATTACAAGAGTGGGCACATCAGAGAAGCAGGTTACAGCCAAGCAGATAGACCTTAGATGCTATCTGATCGTCGAATGGAAAAAAAGAGGGACATGACCACTCCTAGGTATGGTTGAGAAGGTTTATTGTAGATATGAGAGAGAAAACAGCCAGAGGCATCTAGAAGGATCCAGAATGAACAGGGCCTTGGGAGAGGGAGGGAGAAGGGGGTAGGCAAGCAGACCAAGAGAGATCCAAGAGACCAAGAAATCCCATCCAAAAAAGACTGAGTTATATAGGATCAGAAACTGGGAGAAGGGAAGGCAGAGGATGGGAGGGACTGCACACAGTCCACTTTGATATATCAAGAGGCACCTCAGTCAGCCATTTGTCCTGGGTTTCTATGAGACCTAACATCTCAGCCCTCCGGTGCTTTATTAATTAATACATTCCAAAAGTTTGGGTTTTTTCGAGACAGGGTTTCTCTGTGGCTTTGGAGGCTGTCCTGGAACTCGCTTGGTAGTCCAGGCTGGTCTCGAACTCACAGAGATCCGCCTGCCTCTGCCTCCCGAGTGCTGGGATTAAAGGCGTGCGCCACCAATGCCCAGCTCAAAAGTTTGGGTTTTGTTTTGTTTTTTTCCTATATGTTTATTAGGATGTTAGGTCTGGCTGGCTGGTAGGCAGGCACTAGCTCTTTGTGATGAGAAGGCTAGGAACACTCTGAGAGAAACTGTAACGAAACCCCAGACCTAATTCCATTACGCTCAAACTCAGAGATCTGCACGCAGACACACACACACACACACACACACACACACACACACACACACACTCTTCTTTCCAGGAATTCTCTCTCACAGTAGGAACTTAACCAAACACACACTGCAAATATTGAAAGGCTGAGTAAAGTCTCTCTCGAGCTTTGCTTGTTTCTACTTGACTTTAAAAATTCCTAGTTTCAAGTTGGGAGTGGTGATGCCTACCTTTAGTCCTGGCACTCGGGAGGCAAAGGCAGGCAGATCACCAGTTTCAGGAGCTGGGGAGATGGCTCAAATTGAAGGCCACAGTTTGGGTCTCCAGCACCAACATAAAAACAGAGCAGGCACATCAGTCCACCTACAATCCTGTTACTCAGGAGGTCCCTGATGTGCTAGACTAGTGAATCAGGAGAGCTCCCAGTTTAGAGAGACCCACCTCAATGAAGAAGATGAAGGGCAGTTGAGGAAGACAGATGATGACGACCTCTGCAAACAGGCATGCACACATACACTACAATACACACACACACACACACAGAGAGAGAGAGAGAGAGAGAGAGAGAGAGACAGACAGACAGACAGACAGACAGAGAGGGAGACAGAGAGGGAGAGAGGAAGGGAGAGGGGGAGGGAGGGAGACAGAGAGAGAGAGAGAGAGAGAGAGAATCACTTCACTAGTTTCCAAAGGTCACTCATGTGGGAACACCAGACCTTGAGCAGAGACCCACTTCCCCTTCTGCCTGGGAGTAGGCAGTTGTAAGACAATGTTTAGTAAAAACATGTTTACTAAAAACGATACAATAAGTTTCTGGCCACTTCCCCTTCTGCCTGGGAGTAGGCAGCTGTAAGACAATGTTTAGTAAAAACATGTTTACTAAAAATGATACAATAAGTTCCTGGAAAAGGCCTTCCCACGGAAACTGCCCTGACCTCGACCTTGTCCAGAGACTAACCGCACCTTCAAAAACCCACACACATCCACCTCTGGTGTCAGAGCAGAACCAGCCAGGGTAGAGGAGAGAGCAGAAGCTTCTCTGGTGGGAGCTTTTCTTAGGAAGTTTTTCTTGAACCTTTTTGGAGCCTGTTTAAAGTTTTCTTTATATCATTGAACGAGTCTCTGTGTTGTCAATCCCCGACACCCTCCGCACGTTCTCGGACACAGGCCGCTCAGCAGACGTGACACACTCACTAGATTTCGCCTCTGCAGATTTCACCTTTGACTGAAACACCCATTGCTTTAAAGCTACAGTTTTCACTATCTTCACCAGATCCACAGCAAAAGATGTCCTCAGTGTCTTAGGTGTCAACACAAGAAACGCAACTCTCATCACAAACAGAACAGGGGATAGCTTATGCTCGAACCAAATTCGAGTGACCGTGACCCAGAAAGCATGGAACTAAGTTATCCCAGTTTCCATGTTCCCTTTGAAATTGGTCTCCTGATATCTTACAGTAACAGAACAAAGCTATAAACCAAGTTTTGAGAGCCAGGCCAACCCAAGATTTTCTCAGAGAACCTGATGAAAGAACAAATGGAACCTAGTTCTGTGTCCTTGACCAGAGGCAGTCTTGGCAAGGTTGAGTCTAGGGTCAGAGCCTTGAAATAGTTAAGATTTCAGTTCCTGGGAACTTGGCTTTTCCCCAAGAGACTGGATTTGTCAGTCCCAAGGCTATTGTGTGCTGATCCCTGACAGTCTTGAGATACTCTGTGTTCCCCTTGTGCAATACTATTTGCTTAGCTTTCTGCTGATTCTGGTCCATTTCTCCCCTGTGAACTGAATACAATGTGCTGTACATTACTAAACTTGCTTGCCTGAGCCTGTGTAAGACTTCCTAAGCCCAAACTTTGCTGTCTTCTTTATTTTCTCATTCCAGGGTCATGTATGTCATGGTCATTCCATGGTCCCCATAGGACTTGTCACTCAAGAATGACCTGCTGACCCAAGACAAGTTGTGAGCTACCATGTGGTTGCTAGGAATTGAACTCAGGACCTCTGGAAGAGCAGCCAGTGCTCTTAACCGCTGAGCCATCTCTCTAGCTGCTGATAATTGTTCATGTTGTATATAATTTCACTGTGTTAGAATTAAAGCCTTCCCTTTTTATTTAGATAAAAAGGGAAAAATGTTGTGGGATATTTTGATCGCACTCTGACACTCCTGAAACTGATAATAAAGGTTTTGTTGTTGTTGTTTGTTTTTCAAGACAGAGTTTCTCTGTTGGGGAAGTCCTATGTATATGTCAATAAAGCACTGTTGGGCCAATAAGGAACCAAGATAGGTGGGACTAGGAGTTCAGGGAGAACTCTGGGAAGGAGAAACACAGAGAGTCAAGATGTAACGCCATGGGGTAGGAAGCCCGGAGAGTTCTCTGGTAAGAGAAATACTTAGATTAACAATTATGGGGTAATTACTTAAGTCAGAGCTAGTCAGTAAGAAACAAGCAAGGCCAACAGCTTCATAATTAATACAGCCTCCTGTGTGTTTATTTGGGACTGATGCGGCTCTAGAACCAGGCTGGTGGGAAGGCTTCTCTCAAGGAAAAAGCTTCTCTTTACATTTCTCTGTGGCTTTGAAGGCTTTTCAGGAACTAGCTCTTGTAGACAAGGCTGGTCTCAAATTCACAGAGATTTGCCTGCCTCTGCCTCCTGAGTGCTAGGATTAAAGGCATGCGCCACCACTGCCCAGCCTGGTAATAAAGTTTACTTTGAATCAGAGGAGCTAGCTACTAGCTGACCAGAATTAGCTATAGAGGTTTTGGAGGACCCAGGACATATAGACAGACACAGGAAGTAATAAAGAGGGGCTTAGAAAGATTTTTGCCCTTTTTGGATTGAGGAAGGAAAGGGAGAGGAGGTCACTGGTCACTTCTCCACCCCTTCTCTGATCACTCAGGTTCTTGCCCCAATATCTGACATCCAAGTTTTTATTGATAAAGAATAATTAGATAGATGCTTCCACAAGTCTTGCCTTGAGTTCCAGGTTCAGCTTTTGTAAGTCATCATCCATGCTGGGGTGGGCTTTTGGTGAGCATCCCCTTACTCCTAATTCTGTAAGTAACCATTAAAATCATTACTTTACCAAGGTGGTTGTATCCTTACTTTTGTGTGGTTTTTTTTTTTGTTGTTGTTGTTGTTTTGTTTTGTTTTACGAGACAGGGTTTCTCTGTATTGTTTTGGAGGCTGTCGGCCCAGCCTGGCCTCCAACTCACACAGATCTGCCTGCCTCTGCCTCCCAAGTGCTGGGATTAAAGGCGTGCGCCACCACCGCCCGGCTCTTACTTTTGTATTTTGGGTTTGAAAAGAAGTGAAATGTTTTAGGTAATGCTTAATGGGGCATGCTAGTAAGAGCTTGGAAGACAATGGTGCTTATGATGATTTGAAATGTCAGAAGCTGGCTCACGAAGTTTCAGAGAAGAATTTTAGCATGTTGCCTAGAAATTATTCTTGTGATGTTTTGGTAAAGAAAGTGGCTGCCGTTTGCCCTTGTCCAAAGAGTCTACCTGAGGTTACAATGAAGAGTTTTGGATTAACTCCATTGGCAGGTGAAATCTCAAAACAGCCTACTCTAGGCTCTGTCGTGTAGACATTAGTGGTAACTGTAATGAAGATCTATAATGAAGAGGAGCAACGTCCTGCGCCGGGCGTTGGTGGCGCACGCCTTTAATCCCAGCACTCGGGAGGCAGAGGCAGGCGGATCTCTGTGAGTTCGAGGCCAGCCTGGACTACAGAGAGAGTTCCAGGACAGCCTCCAAAGCCACAGAGACACCCTGCCTTGAAAAAACAAAAACAAACAAACAAACTCCGGTTTTCTGTCTCCACGATTTTTTTTACTAAAACTGATATCAGATATAGAGGGTCCGAGGGCACCCCTAACAAAGACTTGAGCAGCGTTGCAGCAGAGGAGGGGACAGGCTAGTAGGAGAAGATGAACTCCAAGGGAGGTGCAGGCCGGAGCAGAGAGAAAATTCAGCAGCTCAGCTGCCCCAATACACAGACTTGTGACTTCTGGGTACCTTAGGGCAGACCTCTGTGCTCATTTGCATAGTGTGGACTTTCTGCACTCATTCTCCCTGTTGCATCACAGGTCTCATGAGCATCTGAGATCTCAACCTGGAAAGAGGAGTGCATTTCTGGGTTATTAGGAGCCATTGGCTACTTTCAGACATTCTAGACTACTTCTGTGGAACCAGGTTTTATTTATTTATTTATTTATTTATTTATTTATTTATTTATTTATTGTTTTCTGAGACAGGGTTTCTCTGTGGCTTTGGAGGCTGTCCTGGAACTAGCTCTTGTAGACCAGGCTGGCCTTGAACTCACAGAGATCTGCCTGCCTCTGCCTCCAACTCCTGGCTTTTTTTTTTTTTTTTTTGGTCTGATTTTATTGATTTCTTCCACCTTCCATTATTTTCCCAGGGAATTTTTGACCCCTTCCACAGGCAAAGCCAGCCTTGGTTCACACCACTGGGCCCTCTGCCCTCTCCTCTTTATGGGATGAGGAGGAGAGTGGGGCTGGGGGTCTCTTTCACCCATCAAACCTTACAGCAAAGGGAAACTCCAAAACTGGACAAAGTCTGCTGGCCTGAGACTGCCGCTCGCGCACAGGAGACACACCTGAACTTGGGGAGAGGCAGGGCTAGGAACAGAAAAGGAAGGGGTTAAAGGTCTGAGCCGTGGGGGTGGGGGATGCCCCCAGGAAGCTGTCAATCACTTTCCCACCCCACCACAACTCCCACATCCCTAAATTGGCCCTCAAACATAGAAACAACCAGCTTGTCCATCACCAAAGGCAGTCCCTCTGTCCCTTTCTTTTGGTCTCTGGGCAGTAACTGCTTGGAGCCAGGGTTTTTTGTTTTTTGTTTTTTGTTTTGTGAGACAGGGTTTCTCTATATAGCCCTGGCTGTCCTGGAACTCACTCTGTAGACCAGGCTGACCTCAAATCAGAGATCTACCTGCCTCTCTCTGTCTCCCAAGCGGGAGGATTAAAGGTGTACGTCATCACCGTCCGGCCTGTGGAGACAATTTTTAGGCATTCTCTGATAGTGGTTTTTAGGCAAAATAAAAAAGGCAGGGAAGCCTGGGAGTTAAACCGGGGGTGGAAGGCAGAGGCAGGCAGATCTCTGAGAGTTCTAGGCCAGCCTAGTCTACAGAGCAAGTTCCACAACAGGTTCCAAAGCTACACAGAGAAACCCTGTCTCAAAAAAAAAAAGAAAGAAAGAAAGAAAGAAAGAAAGAAGAAAAAGAAAAGAAAAAGAGCAAGTTGGGGAAGTTTTTGGAGACTTGAGAAGAGAAGCCTAACCCTAGCCCAGGCATCTCACAAGAAGCAAAGCCAGAATCCCAGTGTAATTAACAAGTCCTTCCCCTTCCCAGCCATTGACCTCTTTTTTCTAGGAATCTTGTCAGAAGCCCCACCTACAAGAAAAGGACATGTGCAAAACTCATTGTGCAACCCCAGTGGCTATAATAATATCCAAGGTATCTTCAGAGCATTACATATCTCTCTTATCAAAAGAGACAAGAGAGATTTGTAATGCCCTAAATTACTTTAAGCCCCACCAGCCCAAGGACCAGGTAACTTCCTGGGATGCTGGGAGTTCTTGAAAAATAGTAACGCCTCATGGGAAAGTATGGCCATATGGGTTTCTCCATAAATAGCTCTGCAACATGTGTCTCTAACCACTCAACTAGTAACTCCAGGGAATGGTCTAGACCAAAGTCCATCTTGGCTAGTATTTAATATTTAATATTAAAGCTCAGTATTTCATACTAAAGATTGCTTCAAAAATGGCTCAAAATGGTGGAATTGGTTTTTCTCTGGTGAATCTCAGGATTAACAATCTCTCAGCACAAATGGATTTTGGGAACCCATTCCACATGGAGGGATGCTCTCTTAGCCTGGACACATAGGGGAGTGCCTAGGTCCTGCCCCAGATGAAATGACAGACTCTGGAGATCCTCCATGGGGAGCCTCACCCTCCCTGGAGTGGGGATTGGGTGGGGGCCTGGGGGTGGGGGAGGAGGGGAAGAAGAAGGAACTCGGATTGCCATGTGAAGCAAGCTTGTTTCTAATTTAAATTTGAAAAAGATTAAAAACAGAAAACAAAAACAGTCTCTCAGCAACCGACCTAGGCTGCTGTCTGTTACTGCGACCAAAAGCAACTTGAGAGGAAGGATTTACTTCATCCTATATCTCCAGGTTACATGCATCACTGCCAGAGGCCGGGCAGGGACTGCAGCAAAAGACTAGGAGGGTCCTGCCAGCTGGCTTGCTTGCTCTACTACCTACCTTCTTCCTCCCTCCCTCCTCCTCTTTTCCTTCCTTCCTTCCTCCTTCCCTCCTCCCTTCCTTCTGTCCTTCCTTTTTCTCCTCACCTGCCTGTTGGGAATCTCTGTTCCAGTCTCACTCCTCCCGTTCCAGACCTTGCCCCTCAGAAAGCTCACCAAGTGCTCCCTGCCCAGAGCTGCTCAAGACCACGCCTACAGGGCATTTAAGACCTTCTCAGCAGATCTACCACATGAGTTCTCTCCTGCCTCTCCAAGAGTCATCTGGGAGTTGCTTTGCTCTGCTTATTAAATCTGGATTTATTATTATTATTATTATTTGGTTTTGTGACACAGGGTTTCTCTGTATTGTTTTGGAGGCTGTCGGTCCAGCCTGGCCTCCAACTCACAGAGATCCACCTGCCTCTGTCTCCCGAGTGCTGGGATTAAAGGTGTGCGCTACCTCTGCCCGGCTTAAATCTGGATTTATTAATTCAGCCTGATTTGGCATATTGCATCAGCAGAGGGTACTTAATAGCTGGAGATCCAACACTTATCTCTCCCTAGGTTCACACACACACACACACACACACACACACACACACACACACAGAGAGACAGAGAGAGAACTTGATCGAGCTGGGCCCTGTGCACATCAATCAGCAGTTAAAGACACACCCACAGGGTCAGTCTGATAAATGCAATTCTTCAATTGAGATTTACTCTTCCCAGGTGTCTTAGTTTGCTTCCTTGTTGCTATGATAAAACACTGACCAAAACAACTTAGAGGGAAAAGGGATTCTTTCATTTTACAGTTTCTGCTAACAGTGGATCACAGAGGGAAGTCAGGGCAAGAACCAGTGTGGGAGCAGGAGGAAAACAGTGCTTGCTTATCCTGACTTCCTTAGCCTGGTTTCTTAAATAACCCAGAGGTTATGTAAGTGACCCGTGTCCAGGGGTCACACCACTCACGGTGGACTAGGACCTTTCATATCAATCATTGGCCAAGGAAATGCCTCCCATGCCAATCTGGTGGAAGCAATTCCTCAGCTGAGATTCCCTCTACCCACGTTTGTCTAGGTTCGTGTCAAGTTGACAGCAACCTTTTGGGGTATAATTTGAAAACCACCACAATTATATAAATGGCAGATTCTAAGAGAACTAATTGCTTATTCTTGCTTGGAGAAGCTGGTTGGGCACATCTTACTTTCTCCTACTCACCTTGAGGAAACACATGCAATATAACCACAGAAGCAGGAGCTAGCCCGGTAAACAGAGCGAGTTCCAGGATAGCCTCCAAAGCTACACAGAGAAACCCTGTCTCGAAAAAACAAAAAACAAAAAAACAAAAAAAAAAAAAAAAAGAAAAAGAAGAAAGAAGGAAAGAGAAATTCCCACTTAAAAGTATTTGTATCCTGATATTAGGTTTCTCCTCCAACTGAGTAAGCCAGATCACACTGAATTAAAAGTGAAAGACCGAGGTTATTGGGCAAAGCACCCTCGGGTGACCTTTCTAGCCCCCAGAGGTGAGGTTGGGGAAGGGAGAAATCACATGGCTGGTCTAGAGGAGTGAGCTTAAATACCCCATAGGCTTGGTCTTGAAGAACTAGCAGCTTTGTGGAAGGAGCCTGGACTTTTGGTAGTTTTTTTGAGAGGGGCCTAGCTGGAGGTTCCAGCCAACACCCACCCCCGATTCCCTAACGAGGCTATGCCTGAACTCCTTTCAACCTCAGGGTGAGCCCCAGTCGAGGTCTGTAAAGTCTGGGGGACTCTTCAGGCTGCCAAAGGTGTAGAGTTGTCTCTGTCCTCTTGGGGCTGATGGCTTCCATCCTTTCTCTTTGCCAAGAAGACAGAAATTTACAAGTAATGTAAATATACCAGGTCCACACGAGAGTGACATCATCACAACAATCAATGACCTTCTGAAAGATTAAGAGTCAGCAAAGTCATAACTGTGTCTTGCCCAAGGAGAGCCATCTTTGTGTGACTTGCTCCCCAAAATGACATGCTTGGTTAGTTAATTTCATTTTATTTCCTTTTAAGAGAGGGTCTCATGTATCCCAGAACAGCCTTGAATTCAGCTTCTGCTCCTCTTACCTCTACTCCAGAGAACTTGTATTTATCACCCCTGGTTTCTGACATCATAAAGAATGAAACCAAGGCTCTCTGCACGCTAGGAAAGTGCTCTCCTTTTGCACAGAGGACAAAGGCCTGCTTTTGTAGAACACCACTGAGGGCACTTGTTTCTATGTGAGTTGGTTTCTTAATTGCCTTCTTAAACCGAGCACATTAGTGCATGACTAATGGCATGTCTCTGAGTGGGACCAGCCGGGTTTCAGACCAGCTAGGGCTACACTACACAATGGGATCCACTCCACAATATGTGGAGGATCTGGAGAAATGGCTCAGAAGCGCAGAGAGGTCCCTGCTCCTTCAGAGGACCAGAGTCCGTTTCCCAGACTCCAGCTCAAAATCTCATACTACTGGCTCCTGTTGAAAATCTCAAAAGCAAAATTTCAGGTCCCACTGACTGCTTTTGTAGCTTCCTTCTAATGGGTGCGGTGGCATGGTGCAAGCCTTTAATTCCAGCACTCAGGAGGCAGAGGCAGGTGGATCTTTGCGTTCAAAAGTCTAGCCTGGCCGGGCGTTGGTGGCGCACGCCTTTAATCCCAGCACTCGGGAGGCAGAGGCAGGCAAATCTCTGTGAGTTCGAGGCCAGGCTGGACCGACAGCCTCCAAAACAATACAGAGAAACCCTGTCTCGTAAAACAAAAAAACAAAACAAAAAGTCCAGCCTGGTCTATCTACAGAAGGAATTTCAGAACAGCCAGGGCTACACAGAGAAACCCTGTCTTGAAGAAAAGAAAAGAAAAAAACCTGATGAAATAAGGGCCCAGCAAACCCTACCCTTAAGAAACATGATCGTTAACTATAGTGAACTCAAGCATACACATATCATCCGTCCTCATTTTGCTTTCTGTTGCCTTAATAAACAGGATGACCAAAAGCAACTTGGGGAGGAAAGGGTTTATTAGGTTTATAGATCTATGGTTCATTCACTGAAGGAAATCAAATCAGGAACCTGAAGACAGGGTTAAAGCAAGGGTCATGACGGAATGCTGTGCCACTGGTTTGCTTTCTAAGACTTGCCCAGTCTGCTTTCTTATGCAACACAAGACCACCTGCCCAGGCTTAGCACCGCCCACAGTGGGCTGGGCCCTTCTGTATCAATCATTAATAAGAAAATGCAGAGCCAAGCTTGGTGGCCGCACTTGTGAAGCAGAGGCAGACAGATCTCTGTGAGCACCAGGATTATCCAAGGCTACAGAGTGAGATCCTGTCTCAAAAAGGCAGAGAGAAAATGCCCCACAGACATGTCCACAGGCCAATCTGATGGAGGCAATTCTCAAGTGAGACTCCCTCTTCGTACTACAGCCCAGTTCTCTGTGTAGCTTTGGAGCCTGTCCTGGAACTCACTCTGTAAACCAGGCTGGCCTCCAACTCACAAAGATCTGCCTGCCTCTGTTTCCTGAGTGCTGGGATTAAAAGTGTACACTACCCACCGCCCCACTATTTTGTCTTGAGAAAACATTTTTTCTTAATAAAATAATTATATTGCCGTGAAAACCAGGATGCTGTATAGGGAAAACTGCTAACACTCTTTGATACATTCCTTTTTTTTTTTTTTGGTTTTTCAAGACAGGGTTTCTCTGTGGCTTTGGAGGCTGAGTGCTGGGAGTAAAGGCATGTGCCACCAATGTCAGGCCTTTTTTTTTTTTTTTTGGTTTTTCGAGACAGGGTTTCTCTGTATTGTTTTGGAGGCTGTCCTGGAACTAGCTCTGTAGACCAGGCTGGCCTGGAACTCACAGAGATCTGCCTGCCTCTGCCTCCCGAGTGCTGGGAATAAAGGCGTGCGCCACCAACGTCCGGCTGCAATGTCAGGCCTTTTTTTGGTTTGTTTTTTGTTTTTCGTGATACATTCCTATATTTTCTTCAATTCAGGGGTATGGGCAAGATAAGCCTGGACTCTATTGTTGTTGTGTCCGTCTTTACTTCTGGGTTGCCTGTTAACCTCCTCATAGAAGCACATCAGAGCACAGAAATCAGTCCTTGTCTTAACTCTGCAGTCACATTGGATTCCGAGAACTGCAGAGCCTGCGAGGACCACTCTCAGATGAAGGCGAGGCTGTCTGTGTACTGGAGCACACCCATTGCTTCCTAGAAGTCAATCCCTCCCCTCAAGCAACAGGGATTCTTTGGAATTTTAACAGAGACAGTGATCAACCAGACAATACTTGACCAAGGCATCAGTGTTCACAGTTTTTGTCCCTTGTTTTATTTTATTTTTCTATTCAAATGCACCACTCTTGTCAGCACCCCAAAGACAGACCTGGGGCTAGCAGACGCTTCTATTCTCCCTAACTGTGTCACATTGATCTGATCTCTTTTCTCTGTCCCTCATCTTCCCCCCTTAAAAAAAAGGAGGGGACTGGTAAGATGGTTTTGTAAGGATGTGACGGACAGCCCTAACCTGATGGCGCTTTGCTCTTACCTACCCAGAAATGAAATACTCTGTCCCTGTCATTAGAGTGCTCAGACCTGAGTAATAATTTACACAGGTCCCCTGCGCTAACTAAGAAACTTTCTTTTAGGGTATTTTTAATTTATTTATTTTATGTGCACCGATGCATGTTTTGCTTGCATGTTTGTCTGATCTTGGAGTTACAGACAGTTGTTAGCTGACATGTGGGTGCTGGGAATTGAACCCAGGTCCTCTAACTATTTCTATGAGCCAATGTAGTTAGTTAACTGGGAGGTGCCAGCCTTACTGCCTCTGGGAGAAGAGACTTTGTCACTGGGTGCAGACCACCCCCCTGTGACTAGTGAGATGACGTGAACTGAGGGTACACGTGAAGAAGGTGCACACCACACATTCCTCACCTCGCCTTCGGAGGAAAACTGCAGCGTGCCCAGATCTCACCGGGAAGCTGAGCTTTCCCACACCGCCTCGGGGTCTTTCTCTCCGCCCGTAGGTGGAGCCCTGAGCGAGCCTCGCCTGCCCCGGAACTTCGACTCTCCAGCTCAGCGGGGGAGGTCTCCGGTCTCCGAACCAAGGAGCCAGCCTGTTCCCGATGCTGCGCGCCCTACCCCGCGCGCTGCGCCTCTCGCGGCCCTGGAGGTCCCCTGGGGCCCGCGACTGCGCCTCCAAAGCGAAGGACGGGACACCCGAGATCCAAGTGCACGCGCTGACAGGTCCGGACGAAGGTAAAGTTGAGGGCGAGGCCGGCGGGGACCCAACACGCCGGGAGACTAAGGCGGGAGGGCAGGAGGATTGGATTTCAGGCCGCCCCAGGGTGGACTTTGTCTGGGTCTGTCTCTCCAAACTCTCTGGAGGCCTGGAGGGAGATGTGAAGCGGAGAGGAGAGCTCGGATCCGAGCTTTGCTCCGGGGATCAGGACCAAGAGTGTTGTTGGCCAGGACTTTTCCTTGGCAATGATCAGGGGGCGGAGGCGGCAGATCCAATCGGGATGGACCAGAGGGGACAAGGAGGGAGGGAGGCACAGGTATGGGTCTGTCGACACACAGGGCAACTTCATGACCGTTGACAGCAAAGTCTTCTGTTGTACAATGTGCTGTGAAGTACAGGTGTATGTTTGGACCTCAGGTGCCTGGATACGAATCCCTCTCTCCAGTCTGTGTGAGACCCATCCCCTTTACCATGTTTTACGTATTGTTTTATTGTTTGCGTCAGATTTTTTACTATTATTGAATGTGTGTGGTTGCAAATGTCCCAGGGCACATTTTAAAAATATTTTATATATTTTTATGTCCTTTGCGGGCATTTATGTCTGTGTATCACACGAAAGCCTGGTGCCCGTGGAACCGGTGCTAGAAGGTTGTGAGCAATCACGTGGGTTCTGGGGCTTGAACCCAGAGCCTCTGGAAGAGCAGCCTTTGTTCTTATCTGCTGAGCATCTCTCCAGCCCCCACTGATAAAAATAAAGAAATCTTCAAAAGAAAAAATAAAATAAGCCAGGCAATGGTGGCACATTGGGGAGACCAGGCAGTGGATCTCTGAGTTTGAGGCCAGCCTGATCTACAGAGTGAGTTCCAGGAAGCCAAGGCTGCACAGAGAAATCTGGTCTTGGAAAAACAGAACAAGCAAACAAAATAAATAAAATAAAATATCTATTTTCAGGGCCAGAGAGATGGCTCAGTTTTCTGGCAAGCCTGACAATCTGAGTTCAGCCCTGGGTCTCTCTGCCTTTTTACCCCTCTGCACTTTTTATCTTTCTTACTTCTGTAAAGACACCTTGTGTGATTTATTTGGGTGCTGGGTGGCGCTCCCCAACCCCCCAAAGAATCAAAAGGGTAAAACATACAGCAACAGAGGCCAGTCTGGTTTACATTAGCCCCATCTCAACAATTATGTTAAGAATAACAATAATGTTCTGGAAAAAGAAAAACCCATGGAGGTGGCTTCTACAACCCGAGAAGAGAGGAGGTGGACGGGTTAGGCCTATGGTGAAGGCCTGGGGTGGTTGTTCTATGTCTTATCCTGCCGGTGGATGCAAGGATATTTGCCTGAATATTACTCTTTAGAGGGGAATGTGTGGTCGGGGGTGGGGGGATAATATGGGGGGACTATGGAGTTAAAGGTACATATATGACAGAGCTCGTGGGTCCCTGTGCCATGCTGGTAGCTCTCGTTTCTCTTGTGGCTTTAATTCGCCGCTCACAAGCCCTTCTACTCCCTCTCTGGGGCAGAGAGAGCAAAGGTTATTCCGTTTAATGGCTGGAGAAACTGAGGCCCAAGTCGAGAGTGTGTGGCTTGCTGCACCTCACACTGCTCCTCAAGGGAAGAGGCTACCTTGAACCTCCTGCTCCAGGCCTCAGTCTGACTGGCAGGCCGGCTGGCTCACCAAGGATACCTGTCCCTTGCAGGAATCACCGAGGTTCTGATGAATAGGCCTCATGCCCGAAATGCCCTGGGGAAAGTCTTCGTCAGCGAGGTGAGAAAGGGTACCCCAGGGTGTGGCCAGGGATGGGCCAGGAGGTGTCTGACCACATGTCCTCTACAGCTGCTGGAAGCTCTGGCCCAGCTTCGGGAGGACCAGCAAGTTCGTGTCCTGATCTTCAGAAGTGCAGTGAAGGGTGTGTTCTGTGCAGGTGGGTTCCCTCCCAGCCTCTCCTCCTCAGGGATTGGTGTGCCTCAGGGCTCTGGCATATAACATGGTCCCATTTCACAGACAGGAAGTTCCTCAGCAAGTTTGGTTTACACCGCTAGTGAGGGATGCATAGGATTTGCTTTGACCTTGGTCTTTTGTCATGTCTGCTGCGAGGCCTGTGTCCGAGAATGTGCAGAGGGTGTCGGGGATTGACAACACAGAGACTTGTTCAATGGTGTAAAGAAAACTTTAAGCAGGCCCCAGAAAGGTTCAAGAAAACCTCCTAAGAAAGGCTCCCTCCAGAGAAGCTTCTCTCTCCTCTCCCCTGGCTGGTTCTGCTCTGACCCCAGAGGTGGATGTGTGTGAGTTTTGAAGGTGCGGTTAGTCTTTGGACAAGGTCGAGGTCAGGGCGGTTTCCGTGGGAAGGCCTTTCCCAGGAACTTATTGTATCGTTTTTAGTAAACATGTTTTTACTAAACATTGTCTTACAGCTGCCTACTCCCAGGCAGAAGGGGAAGTGGGTCTCTGCTCAAGGTCTGGTGTTCCCACAGTCTTTTTTTTTTTTTGGTTTTTCGAGACAGGGTTTCTTTGTGGCTTTGGAGGCTGTCCTGGAACTCGCTCGGTAGTCCAGGCTGGTCTCGAACTCACAGAGATCCGCCTGCCTCTGCCTCCCGAGTGCTGGGATTAAAGGCGTGCGCCACCAATGCCCGGCTTGACCTTGGTCTTTCTGGTCTACCTTGCTTTCTTCTGACCCTTTATGGAGGAAATGGAGACACTAAGTCCCAACATGCTCACATGGTAAATTCCAGTCTGTGTCACTAGAGCACTGCCTCCAACCTGCATCACCTGGCTCTCACAAGGGCACCCTGAACTTGTTTCAAACCCCAGAGAAACATGCACCCCAAGTCTACAAGAGGTAAGTAAAAATCACAGCTTTTAGCCCCCTTGGACCTCATAGCCCAACCTTGACAGAATTCATTGGCTAAGTGTGATGACACATGCCATAACTCCAGCACTTTTGAGACTGACAAGAAGATAAAAATGATAATTAACTTTTAGTTTTACTTTTTCCCCTTCCTTCCTTCCTTCCTTCCTTCTTCCTTCCTTCTTCCTTCCTTCTTCCTTTAGAGACATTTTCCTGTAGCCCAGGCTGGCCTTGAACTCACTTTGTAACTGAGGATGGTCTTGGACTTCTGATCCTCATATCTCCACCTCTGAGTGCTGGAATTACAGGTGTGGTGCCACCCCCAAGCCCTAGCTTGTGATCTTTTTGGGGGTGGTATGGAAAGTCATCTCTGTGAAGGCTAGAGAGGTGGTTCAGCAGTTGAGAGCATATACTGCTCTTAGGCAGGCATCGTGCTGGAGAAGTAGTTGAGAGTTAACATCCTGATCAGAAGGCAAGGGGGGGGCGGGGAGGAGAGGGAGAGATGTGGGGAGAAGAGGCCACACCTCCTAATGCTTCTCAAATAGTGCTACTCCCTACTGATGAAACTTTCAAATAGACTAGCTTATGGGGGCCATTTTTATCCAAATTACAACTGTTATTGCAGAGGACCTGAGTTTGGGTCCCAGCACCCACTCACAAGCATCTGTAAGATCTGTTGCTTTCTTCTGGCCTCTGCATAGGTTTGTACACACATAACACAGACATAATTTAAAATAAAAATAAAATATTTAAAGGCTAGGCATGGTGGCACATGCCTTTAATACCAGCACTCTGCAGAGGCAGGCAGATCTCTGTGAGTTTCAGACCACTTTGGTCTACATAGTGAGTTCCAGAACAGAGGTGGGGGGAGGGAGAGAGGGGGAGAGAGAGAGGAGAAAGTTAATTTCTTCTGTGAGTTTTCTCTTCATGTTCTTGACATTGTTCTTTTTATGTTTTTTAAGATTTATTTTCAGGGGGCTGGAGAGGTGGCTCGGTGGTTAAGAGCACTGGCTGCTCTTGCAGAGGTCCTGAGTTCAGTTCCCAGCAACCACATGGCAGCTCACAGCCGTCTACAATGAGATCTGATGCCCTCTTCTCGCTTGCATGCAGAGCCGGGTCCTCCAGGAAGAGCAGTTTAACCACCGAGCCACCTCTCCAGCCCCTTGATGATGTTCTTTTGTGTACAAAGGATGATCCTTTGAAGAAGTGCACTTTGTTTTGATGCGCGTTGCCCCTCCCTTTACTGATACCCACCCCACCTCACCCCCCAGCTCCCGGGACTGGGTTTCCTGGTTCCTCCCTGACCGCTTCTGCTGGCTCCTTTAACCACCTGGGATTTTGTGACTGGCCCTTTCATAGTGGTCACCAGAAGCTTGCCCTCGGCAGGTGCAGACCTGAAGGAGCGAGAGCAGATGAGTGCCACGGAGGTGGCGATCTTTGTCCAGCGGCTGCGAGGCCTGATGAGTGAGATTGGTAAGAGTCTGAGAATGGGGTGGAGGGCCGAGGGCCCTTGCTGGCACTACCTCTGCCTGACCCATGTCTTCTCTAAAGAGAGTATTCTTTCTGCTTTGAGCTCAGTAAGAACACAAGTGATTACCCAGAGCAGACAGGGACGGGGCATTTCTTCTCTTCCTCCTTTTAAAAACTATTATTATTATTATTATTATTATTATTATTATTATTATTATTATTAGACAGCCTAGGTCGTCTAGGCTGGAACTCCCACAGTGCTGGGACTGCAGGCATGCATATACCACCAAGCCTAGCAACAAGTTATTTCTAGCAGCCCTCGCTCTTTGACCATGTACCAGTCCGGTGGACTTCCCTCCAGAGTAGTCAAGTTCACTGAGCTTTCAAGCTTTGACAATGGCTCTTCCTACTGCCTGGCATACCCTTCCCAGCTACCTGACTTTTCAGCAACCCTTTAAGGTCTCCAATGTTTCCTCCTACAAGAAGTCCTCTCACCAGCTCTAAGCTGCCTGCTCTCAGAGCACAGAAGGCCTCAGAGTGTCTCTGCCGGTTATGAGCCTGCCTTCCTTCTTAGGCTGGTCCCCATGGAGGGGAGGGGGGGCACACCTAGCTGAGTTCTATGCCAGCAACCTACCCAGGGCTTGGCACACAGGGAGGTAGGTCCCAAAAGAGGGTGGGTCTGCAGCATCATCCCTGTTCTAGAACTTGGGAAATATAGGGTAAGTTCCTCAGATAACCTGGCTGGGGTTATCAGGGAGGTTCCTCAACCTGGGATCTGCAAGGCCCTCTGTCCAGGACCCTGGGCCTTGGCCCTCTGCCCAGGACCTGCTAGGTTTTGTGGATTAAGCCAATCTTTGTCTCCACAGCCACCTTCCCTGCACCCACCATTGCAGCCATGGACGGGTTTGCCCTGGGCGGGGGCCTGGAACTTGCCCTGGCCTGTGACCTCCGAATAGCAGGTACTTGGCAGGGTAGAGCTGGGGGGATGGGAGGACAACTGGGCCAAGCTGGGCAAGTCAGATCTGTTAAGTCAGCCGTCACTCCCAGCCTTCCAAATAAGAGAAAAGCCCCGGCAGTGCAGGAGACATGGGAGGCAGGTGAAGCTGCTTCGCCACCCACTGCTATCATCGACCGTGCTGGTGAGAGCTCCTTTCCTCATCTAAGAAAGGTCGTAAAAACCATTGATCCCCAGCTGACCGTGCAGCAAAGAGAGGGAAAGCCAATGGGGACAGAGGTTGACCATCTAGATTTGGCCAAGTCAGATTGTGAGCCATGAAGACTGTGTTTGTCACTGTCCCAGCTCATTGCAAAGGTGACTGGGCAGTGTGTTCTGGTTCCATGGTGCCAGCCAGTTTGTGGTTACTTGTCCTACAGTTGAGCCCTAAGTTGTGGAGGATAATCAAGGTCATTAGTCACTTTTCTTTTTATTTTCAAATTTTTTTATTCTTGCCTGCACGTACATCTGTGTGAGGGTGTCAGATCTTGGGAGTTGCAGACATTGTTAGCTGCCATATAGGTGCTGGGAATTGAACCCAGGTCCTCTGGAAGAGCAGCCAGTGAGTGCTCTTAACCACTGAGCCATCTCTTCAGCCCCACTGGTCACTTTTTTTTGTTGTTGTTGTTTTGTTTTTTGTTTTTTCAAGACAGGGTTTCTCTGTAGCTTTGGAGTCTGTCCTAGAACTCACTCTGTAGACCAGGCTGGCCTCAAACTCACAGAGATCCACCTGCCTCTGCCTCCCGAGTGCTGGGATTGAAGGTGTGCAACACCACTACCTGGCTCCCATTGGTCACTTTTCAAGGTCAGACTTAGCTGGGAGAGTCCTTAAAGGTAGGCAGAGTGCCACCGAGGTGTCCACCCCCTCACGCTTTCCCTTTCAAACCCAGCAATATTAAATTATGTATCCAGGCAAGAGGGTGGTTTCTATCTACAGACTGTGTGAAAGAGAGACTTGACCTAGCATGCTAAGGCTTGGTTTCATTCCCAGCATTGCACACAGAGTAGCTGGAGAGGGTTTGATCCTACAGCCAGGCAACAGAATTCTGCAGGAGGCCACTCACTCACCCCGGGTTCAGCAACTGACTCAGAGTGGAGAATGAAAACCCCTCTTGAGCAATGGTGTTGCCCCATTTTACTGCCTACGCTGTACAGGTCAGGTGGCCTGTACTTAGGGAACTTGGCAAAGGAATAGAGGAAAAGCACTCAGGAAACAAGACTTAGAAGACTGTTCTGTGCACCTTTAGGGTGATACAACCCATGAGGGAGAACCATAGTGCTAACAGTCCAGGTTAGACCTCAGGGTCCATGAGCCAGAAAACCCAGTAACCTACAAGTCAATGCCAGGTACCCACTGGGGACCCCTTCCTTGTTGCTGGCACTCTGTTCATTCCCTAGTCTTGTGTGGCAGGAGCAGAAGGGCTGCCATCTTTTCCCACCATGGATTCTCAGGAAGGGGAGGCCTGCTGACCACAGCAGCTGGGGTGGGTAGCTGGCCTGGGCAGGGTCTGGAGAGGTCTGGGTATGGCTAGACCTTGAGGAAGTGGCTGGAGAGACAGCTATGGTCTGCCCAGGGACTGGTAATGGAGAATGGGCAAGGGACAACTTCATTCTTTCCTGTTAAACAGCTTCCTCAGCTGTCATGGGGCTAATTGAGACCACTCGAGGACTTCTCCCAGGAGCAGGTAAGTTCGCCCGATTCCATCCTCATCTTTCCCACTTCCTTTTCCTAGGTCGTTTCCTCCTTCCGTCCTGACTGCTCCCGAGATGAGTTCCTCTAGATTTGCCCTTCTCAACCTGACTCACTGCTCTCACCTCTCCATACTGGCAGGAGGGACTCAGAGGCTGCCCCGCTGCCTGGGCGTGGCCCTAGCGAAGGAGCTCATCTTCACAGGCCGGAGACTGAATGGGATGCAGGCCCACGAGTTGGGCCTGGTAAATCACGCTGTGGCTCAGAATGAGGAGGGTGATGCTGCCTACCACCGGGCACTGGCACTGGCTCAGGAGATCCTGCCCCAGGTATGGTGACAGTTGAGGCACAGAAGGGAGGGATGATGGGAAGCCCAGGGGACCAGATGTTTCCTGGAGCTGTACAAGACCCACATACCTAAAGACAAGATGTGACCCCCGGAATTTGGGCACCTATTCTTTTACACAGTAGTTAAAGCCAACTTTAATTCTGAATTAAAACATAAAGTGAATTTAGAAGGGCTGGAATCTAGTGGGCTCCAAGCCATCAAAGCTGCAGTGTCAAGTAACTTCTTGTGATGATAGCAACCTTCTTCCTCTCTTGTATGGCAGGATGAAGTTACTTAAATTGCACTGAACAGTCCCTCATTCACATGTGATATTGCACAGTACTGCTGTCAAAGTGTACCCAAAGACTAGAAAGCTAGTTTTGCTACCAGTCACCTTTCCTGCCACACTGCATAGTGTTTCATGAGATATTCAGGACATACATTAATTTATTTTTTAAATTCCGCAAGGAAGGATTAGGAGTTGGTAGCTAAGCAACCACTAATGCTTGGCTAGTGAATTAAAAGCTAGCATTGAAGGGGTTGATCCCACAAAATTTAAACTGCTTGCTGGGCAGATTTAGACCCAGGAACTATCTGACCTGGGTCTCCAAGGCTCTGAGGTCTGCTGGCTTTTCACAAAGGAATCTGGAAGTAAAATGAGATCTCCTTTTCATAAAGGTGTAAGGCAACTGAACTCATCAAGGTCACCACTAATCAAAACAAGATTACAGTAAAATTTAGGATTACAGAATATGTGTCTGGGGAGGTCAGTCAGTAAAGTGTTTGCCTTACAAGCATAAGAATCTGGGTTCAGGGCTGGAGAGATGGCTCAGAGGTTAAGAGCACTGACAGCTCTTCCAGAGGAAGGACCTGAGTTCAATTCCCAGCAACCACATGGTGGCTCACAACCATCTGTAATGAGATATGGCACCCTTTTCTGGCATGCAGATATGAATGCAGACAGAATACTGTATATATAATAAATAAATAAATCTTTAAAAAAAAAAAGAATCTGGGTTCAACCCCCAGAATGAATGTAAAAAATGCCAGGTGTTTTGGGGGCCAGGCAACTTAAACTAACTGGGAAGCCAATGAGAGACCATGTGTCTTTAAAAATGTGGACCAGCATGCCAGAGGATGAAATGGGATGCTGTCATCTGGTTCACACACACCAGAGGTGGACATGCACACAAACACAGAGACACTCATTAATAGAATCTGTACAAAATTTTAATTTAAGTCAAATATATTAATTTCAAAACATTTTTAAATGTTACAAAATAGAAAGAATATAAACTTAGAAAAATATTAGCCATACATCAGTTTAACATTAAGATTACATTTGAAACTAGGCAGTGGTGGTGCACACCTTTAATCCCATCATTCAGGAGGCAGAGGCAGCTGATCTCTGAGTTCAAGCCCAGTCTGATCTACACAGCTAGTTCCAGGAAGGCCAAGACTACACAGAGAAACCTTGTCACAAAATGAACAAACGAAAAATGACTACATTTGAAGCCAGGTGTGATGACACATGCCTTTAAACCCAGCAGGGGCCTCAAAAAAAAAAATTACATTTGAAGCTAGTTGTGTAAAGCTCGTAGTACTCAGAAGGTTGAGGATTTCTTTGAGTTCAAGACCAGTTTGGTCTACTAAGAAACTGTTTTAAGCTCCCCAAACTTGTAATTTTTCAGAGGGGAAGGGAACTTCTGTCTATGTGTTCTTTGGCAAGGATCAGAGTATAAATGGAGCCTGATACTCCTTGTAGGCAACCTCATGCTGGCAAACTTATGACAGCAAGTCTCTAAAACCTCCAGAGGGAGCCAGGTGATTGAGCATGAGCTAGCTGCACATGTAGGCTCAGTAATTGCCTTTTTGAATAAACTGAACAGAAGTTCGGGGTGATTCAGATTTTCAAATAGTGAAGTATGGTACAATGGCATCATCCTAGAGTTACAGGCATTTGAGTGCTTCAAGAGTAGCTAAAGGGAGGGCTGGGAATGTGACTCTGTGGTAGAATGCTCATGTAGTATACACAAAGCTCTAGCTAGGTTCAATCCTTAATACTGGCAAATAATTTGTGAGCTTACCCATACTGACAACTTGTCCCACAGCTACAACTTTCTGAATAGGGAGTAAAATGATTAGGATACATTAACTAAAGGAGTTGGCTGTTTTCCATTTGAACATCAAAGAAATGAACATACTAAGGCCAGCCACAGTGACCCACTATTTTTGGTTTTTCAAGACAGGGTTTCTCTGTAGCTTTGGAGGCTGTCCTGGAACTCACTCTGTAGACCAGGCTGGCCTCCAACTCACAGAGATCGCCTGCCTCTGCCTCCCTAGTGCTGGGACTAAAGACGTGAGCCACCAACACCCACCATTCTTATTCCCAAGTAACACCTGAATTTTACCCGCTGTTAATTTTAATATACTCACATAGCCAGAACTATACTTAATTATGTTCATGATATATAAAACATGTATGTGTTTGTTTTAACAATTTAATTTTGCAGGGTTTTTTTGGGGGGGGGGTTCCTCATGTAGCTCAGGCTAGCCCTAAATTCACCTTCCTGCCTCCACCTCCCTGGGGGGGACATGAAGAGAGAAAAGAAGGGCATAAAACAACCCAAAACATTAGCACTTGCTGGGATGAGGGCTAGAAGGGAAGGAACGACATTGGGAAGATGACTGGGAGTTGGGGACTCGCTGAATACTTGTAGCCCCAGCGCTTCAATCCCATGAGCCTCTATTTCACATCTGTAAAATGGGTTGTCCGTAAGCACCCTGTCTCCACCTCGGTGGCACATGCCTGTAATCCTGAGACTAAGGACCACAGGGAAGACCCGCTTCAGCAAGATCTTGTCTTAAGTGTTTGCTCAGAGGTCAGGGGCCCACCGCTCTAATTCAGTGCCTAGCACTTGCCCAGCATGGGTGACGCCCTGGATTTATTGTCCAGCACCAAAGACAGTTACAGTTTGTGAACTGTAATGGGTAGGACATACTGGGATGATGAACTGGAGGACAGCCTTGGCTGGTTAAGACTGAACAGCCAGGAAGTGTGCTTCTTTCACTATAGAAAAGGAAGCTTGACTTAAGAGGTCTGTGAGCAGGAAGGCTGGATGCAGAATCATTCTGTCCAATGCTCTTCACTTGCAAGAGCTATGCGTCTCTTTGGTACAAGTCTCTGGATGCTCTCTCCCCTAGGCACCCATTGCTGTGCGGCTGGGCAAAGTTGCCATTGACCGAGGAATGGAGGTAAGATTTTACTGGTCAGGGGTTATAGGTCAGTCATTGGCTAGGATGTAATGTATTACTGCCACACAGCTGTCAAGAACTCAGAAATGGACTCTCTTCACCCTCCTGGAGTCACACCCTGTGCACGTACCTCACTTCAGTGGGAAGTGTGCTAATATTGATTCCATTCTATCCCCTGTTACTTCTGTATAAAGAAACAGGGTAAGAAGGCAAGACCACATAAACGTGAGTGGTAAGAAGGCAGATCTGTGTGGTCCTCAGCTCAGGGACCTGGGCTTGGGCTGGTGGCCACTAAAGGAGCCTAAGTGCAGGTCTCAGGACATTAGCTTTCCTGTCACACAGCATACTACACCAGACCAGAGATGAGAACTGAGATGCAGGGATGAAACATGTCCATGTCTATGTGGTATTAATGGTATTCTCCCCTTAGGACAGCCAGTGTCAATCCCCAACTGGAAAAGAATTACTGCTAACTTTTGACATTTGAAAGACTTGACAAAATTGTTTCTTCCTCATATGACTAACTAGCAATCCTTAGTTAAAGACTCTGTGTGTGTGTGTGTGTGTGTGTGTGTGTGTGTGTGTGTGTGTGTGTGTGTGTACACTTTTAATCTCAGCACTCAGGAGGCAGAAGCAGGAGGATCTCAGAATTCAAGGCCAGGCTAGGCTGTGCAGAAAAACCTGTCTTAAACACAGCAAAGAATGTTTTCTAAAGCTGAGGATTAGTGGCCAGGCATGATTGTACACACCTATAATCCTCACTGTAGCTCAATGGTAGAGCACTTGCCTCACATGCCTAAAGCCCTATGTTCATTCCTGGATACTGTGTGTGTGTGTGTGTGTGTGTATACAAGCAGAAACACAGCCATATAAATTGAAGATTGATTGACTAGGAATGGCAACCTGGAGGGGAGGAGTCTTAATCCAAAGACCATTTCTTTCCACTCACTGTTGCATCTGGGACCCCAACCAACCAAGTGTCTCAGACTTCTACAGATCAAAATGCTTGTTTTGAGTAGTGCTTGCTAGTGACTGTGCCAGTGTTAGCAACAGTGAGCATGAGTTTTCAGAGGCTACAGAATGTGCCAGGTGATAAAGACTAGAAGCCTCTTCCCTAAGTCCTGACAAAAGGCACAGCCAAACAGTCAGGAGGAAGGGACACTGGCTGAAACATGTAGAAGCCACTTCTACACGCCTTCCTACCCATCTCTCTCAGGACCCTTTATCACTGCTGTGAAGTCCAGGCATCAGTCACAGAACAGCATTATTTATACTCATAGACAGTAGGGTGGGCTGGCTCTTCTCTGCGGAGGGGTTGGCAATCATGTGGACTCAGTGAGTACTGTTTTTGCAGGTGGACATTGCATCAGGGATGGCCATTGAACACATGTGTTATGCCCAGGTATATAAGTACTGTTGGCTTGTGCATGCTTGTTGGGCGCTAAGCAAATATGGGGAGCCTCATGCAGTCTAACTATGCCAGTGCCTTCTAGCTAACCTAAGTGGATCCAAGGGAATCACAGGTCTTCACCTCTTTAATCATCTGGTACCCAGAGAACCACAGAACACAAAGATGCTTCACAGTACCAGTTACCTCTATTGGGGGTTATGCTAAGGCCTGGTTAGAATAAGCAGACAACCCTGTAGAGGGGCTGTACACCTGATAGCATACTCTTTTGATAACTGTGAGGAGGGAAAAATCTACTGTCCATCATAGCTTGATCCACTTATGCAATGACCTTTTTGTCCTCTAGTCCTATTCTTCCCAAACTAATGCCCATTGTTATCTTTGCAGAACATCCCAACCCAGGACCGACTGGAAGGGATGGCAGCCTTCAGGGAGAAACGACCCCCAAAATTTGTTGGCAAGTGACCCAGTTAATTTAACCACACACCATAAAGAATAGGATCCAGAGGAAAAGTGGGCAGTCTAGCCCTCTTAAGTTCACCTCTGGCCTTTCGACTCCGTGATTGGCATGGTGCTGACCATGCCACACACTGCTACCTCCCACGTTGCTCACCTTGGCTAGTCACTGGGATCCAGGCCTTCCTGTCTCTCTTCACTCAAATACACTTTGGGTCTCTGTAATTAGCCCCAGTCATCATGGGAAGCAGTGAGAGGGAAGCCCTCATTTCTTCCTCTCACAGAATAAACCCAGGCGAACCATATAACCACTAGAACTCAGCTTTTTTTTTTTTAATCTGAAAATAATCAGTTGTGGTAACTTAAAATCCTTGTGCTCAATAAATGTGCTACAACCGTTGGCTTGTACTGAAGTTGTGGGGACCAGTGGATGCCTTCTGCAGACAGAGTGGTACTCATCCAGGATCATGGACAAAGGGTTAGCAGCTCTGAAAGAAGGGATGGGGAACCAGGCGGCAGCAGTGGACTTGGTGCCCAGAGGACAAGTGGCCTTTGAACTGGCATAAGCAACGGTGACCTATAAGGTGCTGCATTTGGAAAACAAAGTGGACACAGGGCCAGCTCCTTGCAGGCCCCTGCACACATAAATGCCCACCTCCTCTTCTACCACGGCTGCTGAGAGCTGAGCTCTGGCCGAGCATCCCCAGCTGTATTGTTGGTTGGCTGCCAACGCGTGTGCTAGGGAGAAAGCCACAGGAGGACTGCACACCTTGCACACCTTCCCACTAGCAAAGACTAGTGGTTCCCAGGAAAACAACGTTCCAGGTACTAGAACTCAGGTTCAGAAACTAAAAGCCTTTTTTGGAATCATACAGCAGTGTGTGAGTAGAGTGTGGTTTATAGACATGGTCATCATTAGTTCTTTCCTAAGACAGTGGGGAACAGAACGAGGTGATATGTAGCCAAGGCTGGCTTCAATTGCTAAGAATGGGTTCCTTCCTCCATTGATGCTCAAAGAGGGCTTCTGATTACTCCAGTAGTCTTGACCAAAGGGCCAGAAAGATGGCTCAGTGGTAAGAGTGCTTACTGCTCTTGCAGAGGACCCAGGCTTGGTTCTCAGCTCCCAGCTGACAACTGCCTGTAACTCCAGCTCCAAATCCAATACCCTCTTCTGGCCTCTGTAAGTGTTCACTCACACGCATGCAGGGTCCAGACCAAGCTTTAACTCGACACAAACCCAATGGTCTGACTCCTCAAACTGGAGGAAAACGGGAAAGAAAAATCAAAGCTATCAGGGTGAGGTAGCTCAGGCTCAAAATCCCAGTACTCAAGCAACAGGACTGCTGAGCTCAAGGCCAGTCTAGGCTACAGAGTAAAACCCTGTTTTGTTTTCTTCCCTTTTACCTCTCAAAAGTATTTTGGTATAAACATACAAATCAAGAAAAACAGCAGTAAAGACTGTTCCTCCCTGCAGCAGTGGTCACCTTCCTATAACCTTTTCATAAGCAAATAACCAGGAGCCTCTGAGGGAAGTAGCAATACCAAGTCTCCCAGGACCCAGCTTTCTTGTAACAGAAAAGAAAAAAACACCAAGACAGTCAACTGATAAATGCCAACAATTGATAAACACCAACAACTAGTTTACAATTCCGTTACCCAAAGGCAGAAGTCCTGTCCTTAAGCAGTACCCTTCAAAGGCCCCTAGGTCAAAGAGGGCACTGGGGCTGTGGGGGTCTCTGGTAAGCTTGTGAAATGCATCCTGAAGTTCTCCAGGATGGAGGCCGCCATCTGCCTCACCTGGGCATTGGCCTGACCATGCTCCTGGATATCACACACGAGCTGCAGTCCTCCTTCTTCTACCAACAATTTGCAGTATTTGCTAGCTAGAAAAAAAACAAAGACACCCGTGAACAACTGACACTCTAAATGTTCCCAATTCACCACAGTCACATGAAAGACACAGTGGAAACATGAAGTCTTCGTGGCCCAGGAATTAACAGGTAAAAATGAATCAAACCCTGAATAAACAGATATGGTGAAACCACAGGTGGTCATCGTAGTGTGTTTTTCTAGACAACTCTATGCTTCAAATACCCGTTAGGTCTAGCTAGCTACTAGAAAAAGGAGCACACCAGAGCTGGAGAAATGGCTCAGCAGCTGTAACAGTGCTTCCTTCATTTGCTGGCTCCTTGTAGGCCCAAAGACTACTCCAATTCCCCAAACTGAAAAGCTGTCCAATTAGCTCAACTTGGACTGGAGGATTTATGGTGGTTAGATAAAGGCCAGCATTCCTCAGGGACTTGTGAAACTGCTTCCCATCTACTAACAGGGGCATACGGCTACCTGTGGTGTCTTTTAGCATATCAAAGCTCATGCTAGCCAACAAGGTTCCCTCAGTAACTGTTACACAATTCAAAATCCTGCCATTTTCAATTCCCCTACCATAAATTCCCTCCAGTTCATCAGCTTTCCTCCCCCAGATACCCATCTCCTTATAACCTTGTTATTCAATGTTTGCTTTTCTCTCTCTCTGTCTCTCTCTCCCCCTCTCTCCTGTTTTCTCTATCCTCTATCCCCTGCTACTATTCTCCCCTGTCTCAGTCTCCCCTGTCTCCCTTCTCTGCTGTGGACTATTCAAAATTCCTGACTGTTCTCTTTCTCGTATCTACAATAAAAAAGGTCCTTCCCCTTAAACATACCATGAAGTCGGTCACACTATGGGTTTATGCAGTTCCTACCACCCACATGGTAGTTCACAACCACCTGCAATTCTAGCTTCAGGAATTCCAAAACCCTCTTTTCTGACCTCTATTGTTCCCTGCATGCAATGTATGTGCACATACATACATTCAGGTACACAGATGCACAGAAAGATTCTAATGTTCAGCTGAATGGATACAGTAAAGGAAGGATCTTGGAGCCAGAATAAGAAGGGAAAGAAGCTCTGGGGGCTGGAGAGGTGGCTCAGCAGCTAAGAGCACTTACTGCTCTTCCAGAGGGCTTGTCTGTAATTCGAGTTCCAGGGAATCTGATGCTTTCTTCCAGCCTCTATAGGCACTGCATATGCATGGTATACAGTCATGCATGGAGGCAAAACACCCATACACATAAAAGAACATACCCAGACATGTACTACTTCATAACTGCAATTTTGCTACTGTTAGGAATTGTAAATATCTGATAAGCAACCCCTGTGAAAGGACCAATCAACCCCCAATGGGGTCACTACTCACAGGCTGAGAAATGCTGCTCTAGCCCCTTTAGTATTTTTGTTGTGAGTTTGTACTTATGTGTATGTGCATGTGAAGTCAGACATTCTATGGCACACTCTAATGAGAATGGCCATCATAGGCATTATGTTTGAATGCCTGGTTCCCAGTAAGTGGAACTGTTAGGGAAGGAGATGTGGCCTTGTTGGAGTGTGCCATTGGTGATGGTCTCTCTCTGCCTGCTCCTTTGATTCAGGATGTAAAACTCTGAGCTACTGTTCCATCAGCATGCCTGTCTGCTTTCTCCCATGATGATAGGGACTCTGAAACTGTAAGCAAGTCCCCAATTAAATGCTTTCTTTTGTAAGAGTTGCTGTGGTCATGGTGTCTCCTTACAGCAATTGAACAGTGACTAACATGAAGCACCAACTCAGGCTGTCAGGCCTGTGCAACAAGTGCTTTCTCTTTTTACCAACTCAGTCATCTCCCTGACCCAAGAGAACAGTTTTTCTTTTTGTTGCTGTTGTTGTTTCTCTGTGTAGCCCTGGCTGTCCTGGAACTCATTCTGTAGACCAGGCTGTCCTATAACTCAGAGATCCACCTGTCTCTGCCTCCCAAGTGCTGGGATTAAATCCACCACCACTACCCAGCTTTAATTTTTTTGTTTGTTTGGGTGAGGGTAAAACATTTTATTAAAATTAATTCTAGCCAGGTGTTGGTGATGCACGCCTTTAATCCCAGCACTCAGGAGGCAAAGGCAGATCTCTGCGAGTTCAAGGCCAGCCTGGTCTACAGATCAAGTTCCAGGACAGTCAGAGCTACAGAGAAACAGTCTTAAAACACCCTCCCCCACAAGAAATCAATTCTAAACTCATCCATTACTCAGGATATCAGCTGGAAGCCGTCTGCTCTGAATGTGCATTGAATACATACGGTTTTTACTGCAGACATGATGCATGGCCCATAGTGCCCAGAGCTGAACTTCTGGCTGAGAGAAGTTGCCAAGGAGTGGGGAAAATGATTTGAAAGATCTGAAAAAATACAAAGATGTCAATTCAGAACTGTGGGACATAATCTTTTCCAATATTTCTCCTACAGAGTCTGCTCTGCATGGAGACAGATGTATTATGCAGTCTTTACTTTTTGGGAGGTGGGGGGGTGAGATGCCCTTTTATATTCCGTGAATATGTTTTTTTTTAAGATTTATTTTATTTATTGCATATTCAGTGTTCTGCCTGCATATCAGAAGAAGGCAACAGATGTCATTACAGATGGTTGTGAGCCACCATGTGGTTACTGGGAATTGAACTCAGGACCTCCGGAAGAGCAGTCAGTGCTCTTAACCTCTGAGCCATCTCTCCAGTCCCCGTGAATATGTTTTTATTACCATTAGTTAATAAAGAAGCTGATTTAACCAACAGCCAGACAGAATAGAGGCAGGCGGGAAATCCAAGCAGAGATACAGGGAAAAGAAGGCAAAGTCTAAGAGATGTCAGCAGCTGCCGGAGAAGATGTGAGGTAACAAGCCTTGCACCTCGTGGTAAAATACAGAATCATAGAAAATGGGTTAACTTAATTGTAAGAGGTAGTTAATAATAAGCCTGAGCTAGTAAGTCAAACAGTTTGTAACTAATATTAAGCCTCAGAGTGGTTATTTGGGAACTGGCGGGTAGGAGAGAAATGTTTGCCTACAAGTGGCGCCCAATGTGGGGCTTGTACATCCACATGAAGCCTAAATTAGAAGCTTCAAGAAAGATTCTAGACACAGAAACAAAGTCAAAAATGGCTTCTGCATAGCCACATTTATTCAGATAGGTTCTGTTTGCTGGAGGTGAGCAGATGGTTTCCTTTAAGAGATGGCTTCTGGGGCTGAAGAGATGGCTCAGCGGCTAAGAGCACTGACTGTACTTCCAGAGGTCCTGAGTTCAATTCCCAGCAACCATATGGTGGCTCACAACCACCTTGAATGAGATCTGATACCCTCTGCTGGCCTAAGAGATAGCTTCCTGTTTGTTTGTGCTGGCTCTTTTGGGAGGTCTTGCTACTTAAATGGGGTTTGTGGACAGTGTGCTATAAGTTACTTGGTGGCAGTGTGGACCCCTTGCTTCCAAGAGTTGGGGCAGTAAACAAGGCTCCCAGAGCTGGCAGTGAACCTACATCTGCCGTGCTGAAAAGTTGAAAGAGGCAACCAACAGCAAAAGCAATTGCTCTGGCTCTGACCACGCCCTTAACAGTTTAAAACAGTGATCAAAAAAGGATTACAGATGCACAGTAAAGACAGATTGAGACAAAAAACAGGCCACAGTGTGTTTAAAAAAATGTACATAAACTTAAAAAACAAGGGTATAGACAGTTATTTTAAAAAATGCTTTTAATCACAGCACTTGGGAGGCAGAGGCAGGCAGATCTCTGTGAGTTTAAGGTCAGCCTAATCTACAGATCCAGTTCCAGGACAGCCAGGGCTATAAACACAGAGAAGCCCCATCTCAAAGAAAAAATCAGCCAGGCGGTGGTGGCACGGGTCTTTAATCCCCAGTACTTGGGAGGCAAAGGCAGGCAGATCTCTGTGAGTTCGAGACCAGCCTGGTCTACAAGAGCTAGTTCCAGGACAGCCTCCAAAGCCACAGAGAAACCCTGTCTTGAAAAACCAAAATAAATAAATAAAGTCATTAAAGTGACAGTAAAAGTTTTGTTTTTAAAAAGTCACATAAAGATGCAAAATATGCAAAGAGCCTAGATTATGTATGATAACTGTTAGAGATATTTAATTGTGGAGGCTATTAAATTAAACTAACACACACACATTTTAAAGTTATCTTGACTAGATAGTTATAATTTACTTTTCCTTAGTTATGATAAAAGATAAATTAGACATATAAAACTTCAGACTCACAAAGATAGGCTGTATGATAGAGTATTTTCTTTAATTTTGTCAAATACAATTAGGCTAAATATCATGATTCTTGTTTGATACTTGTTTTATTATTTGTAATTTTACAATGTTAAAATTAAAACCTTCCTTTTTTTAATTAGACAGAAAAGGGGATATGATGTGGGATGCCCTTCTGCATGATGTGAATGTTTTATTGCCATTGGGTAATAAAGAAGTTGATTTGGCCAATAGTCAAGCAGAATAGAACCAGGTGGGAAACCCAAGCAAAGAAGGTGTAGTCTAGGAGACGCCAGCAGCCACCAGGGAAGCAAGATGTGAAGTAATAAACCATGGGCCTCGTGGTGACACAAAGATGAACAGAAATGGGTTAATTTAAGTTGTAAGAGCTAGTTAGTAAAAGCCTGAGCCATCGGCCAAATATTTATAATTAATATAAGCCTCAGAGTGGTTATTTAGGAACTGGCACACAGGAGAGAAACATCTGGCTACAGGGGGCTCATTTAAGAAACAGCATTTCATGTGACACTACATATTTATTCTCTGTCTCATTTTATATGAACGATTGCATGCTGTCAGTCTGTTTTCATAAGGAAAACTTAAGTCTTAAAGCTTTCCTTAGAATTTACTAAGAAGAACCACAGGATCTGAACATAAGGCTACTTGACATAATACCTTATTACTGCATCACTGCAGAGTACACAAAAGGAAAGACTAGGTCTGTAATACTTTAAAATTACCTGTAGCTCACCAATGCTGACATCTTACACTGTGAACTTGGCCAATTCTGGATGGTTACATGCTGCACCCAAGAGAAAGAGGGAAAAATCCAGATTATTATGTGCTATTGTTGAGTTCTATACGGAAAAATCATCACAATAGGCTATTTCATATTACTTATACATATCTGAAACAAGAGCTGTTTTTTTTAAATATGAGGCTTATTTAAAAAACTAAATCAACTACATAACCATGCCGTGTAAAATCTATGAAAAACTTCATGTGGAAAGAACTGCAGTGGAAGACTGGGGTGTGACAGCTCAGTGGCAGAGTGCTTACCTAGCCTTGCTTTCAATCAGTGACTAGGAGACAGGGATATGACTCAGCAGTTAAGCACTTGCTGCTTTTGAATCCAGAACCCACATGGTGGCTCACAATCATCTGAAACTCCAGTTCCAGGGGATCTACACCCATTTTTGGCCTCCAAAGGCACCAGATACATGTATGGTGCATAGACAGACAGGCAAACATTCATACACATACAATTAAATCAAAAGACAAAAAAAAAGAAAAAGAAAAAGAAAAAGCAGGGCTAGAAAAATGAGCGTTAACTGCTCCTGCAGAGGACCTGTGCTCAATGCCCATGGTGGCTCATATCTGTGTGCAACCCCAGGGGATATGACATCCTCTTCTGACCTTCACAGGCACTGCACACCTGGTGCAGAGACAATGCATGCAGTCAAAATATTCAGACGTATAAAATAAATGATAAAAATTTTCAAACAAAGCAACGACCTCTTTTTAAAGATAGTGGATTGAGTCTGACTTTATCTTATATACTTGTGATATAATGCTTATGATTTATTAATGCTTGCCTGAAGATTCAGAAAGCAAAGTCTGCTACAAGTCATAGAAGCTGGCATACACCTTTAATCCCATCAGCCAGAAGACTGTAGGTGCTGGTACACACCTTTAATCCTTGGACCCAGGATTAAGAGGTAAATGGATCTCTTTGAGTCCAAGGCCATCCAGATCTATACAAGACTGAATCAGTCTAAAAGGCAATTATAGCTCACACCTTTAATCCCAGAACTAGAGGGGTAGGAAAGACAGGAGCAAGGAGCCAGTACCAGGCATTCACTCCCCAGCTATGCTAAGGAGAGGCAGCAGTTTGAGGCTTGGTGAAGATCTTGTGGATCAGCCCTTTCAGACTGAGCTTGCAGTAAGAGCTAGTGGCCTGCAACTTTGCTTTTGTGATATTCAGCTTGAATGAAACTCCTGAAGGGAAAAAAACTTTTGACACACCAGATACTTTCTGAAATGAATTAGAGGTAGGATTGAAGACAGAAGGTTGGCTGGACCAGGCCTATAGTCCCAGCATTATGGAGCTTAGGGAAAGGACTGCTAGGAATTCCAGGTCAGCCTGGGCTACAGAGTGAAGCCTCGTCTGAAGAAACAAACACAACAAAAAACACCGGAATCTGGCTGAAAAAACCTGATGGCAACCTGATGAACAAGGGCAGAAACACCATACTAAACAGACGGGACATCTAAATGCTTGATGCTGAGGCGGCCCTGTCCCTACTTTTCCTCCACTGGGCTTTCTGTGCTGTTTCTGTGTAGACAGCAGATTCTTCTCCCAGTAAACTCCACCTAATTCATACCTCTCCAACCTGAACCCAAGTAGATAGTAAATTCCACTCATCACACATCTCACTGGCTCCAAGGAAAACTTTAAAATACAAAAGTTTGGGGACTAGAAAAATGGCTCAACAGTTACAAGAGCACTTGTTGCTTTTATAGAGGACCCAAGATTGGTTCCCAGCACCACTCTGGGCAGCTCACATCTGCCCACAACTCCAGCACCCAGGGATCCAATGCCTCCTTATGGCCGTCCCAAGCACTTGTATACAGGCAGGATTCGTACACACACCATTAAAAACAAATACAAAACTCTGAAACTATTGTCAGAGCTAGGTACATTAGCCCATGCCAACAACCCAAAAGCACAGTGAATCTGGGACAGGAGAATCACCATGAATCCAAGCAGAGTCTGAGCGACAATAAAGAGACTCATTTAAAAAATGAACAACAAAATTCAAACAGACAAAAAAAAAAAAACTAAGAAACTATCACTAATAATATTTAATGAGACAAGTAGCAAAATTCAATAGATGTAGAATCTTTCTAAAACTCACTCAAGGAAAATAAGTTGTCTGAGGAAGAAATTACTCTGAATTTTGTAAAGAATGATTTCTGTACCAAGTCCTGGAGAAGATCAGTCCTCTGCAGGTCACGGGATAGCCAGTGCTGTCTGTCACAAGTCAGATGGGCTATCACACCAGCAGCAAAGTAGCTCACTTCTATGTTGCTGCTGTGGAGCAGACTAATGATATGTCTCAGCAGATCTTCTGTCACCAGCATGGGAGAGAGCTCTCTGACTTCAGCTACGTTGTTCTACAGGGTAGAGGAACACAGCAGGGCAGGGAGGGAGAAAAATCAGGAACCAGCACCTCCCCTACAGGTCCCTGTAGACTAGGTCCAAGAACTTACTCCAGCCCCTTCGCTCCGAACTTGGCCTATGACCCAAATTCCTCCCCTGCATGAAGAACATGATCTTTAATAGAAAAGAACTGAGTAAAGCACCTACTAAGTGCTGGGCACAGTATGCGAGAAAGAAAAATAGCTTTATCTGTATCAGCGCTCAGTTAATGTTTAATCCTGCAAATAAACTTGACATTCAGCAAGACTAGCTTGTCAGGTTTGCTTGGCCAGTAACTGCCTGAATTAGGAGTTTGAATCTAGGTCTAATGCAAATGCTTACAGTATCTTGAAATTAAAAAACGAAAGCTGTCCTGCTGTTGTTTTTTAGCACCTTGCATTCATCTTCTATGCTGTGTAATAAATTACCACAAACTTACTGGCTTAAAATCACATGCATTTCTATCTCACAGATCCTGTGGGGCAAGAGATAGGGCATGACTTAGCTCTGGTCTCTACAATGAGGTTTCACATGGTCACAACCTCATCCAGAGGTTCTAGTGAGCAAAACTACTCCCAATCTCACTCAGAATCCATTCCCTGGGGCTGCAGAACTAAGATTTCAGTTTCTTGTGCAACACTTAAAGGAAAAAGTTCTTTGAAACATGGATGGCCCTCTTCAACCCCTGTACTCACTGTCAGAGGCAGTGGAAGCTTTGTATATGTATATGCTACTTTTGTAAAGTAACATACTAACGAAGTTGCCACACTATTGGTTAGAAAGCAGTAAGAGGGCCTGCTCATACTGGAGGGGAGAGGTTGGCATGGAGACAGTATAAGCTCAGGGAAGCCTCACACTTTAGGAGTCCCCTTTGAATTTGAAAGCACATAGGCCTGAAGGAGTGGAATGGTTGTAAAAGAAAAGAGTTAGTAGCACTTCAACTTCTTCCGGTCCTCAGGTTCAGACACTAGTATGTTAAAAGGAATCACAACTGTAATCTGAGGCAGCCATTGCCCTGGTTTTGAGGTTCTAACTAGTCAATTCTTCAACCACTTAAACCCCGTGTGAATACCATGACTTTAGTGTGAAGCTTGTCCGACATTAGTCCCCAACAAAGAGACATAAGCTACCATTAGTATAACTCTACAAGGAGACATAAGTTACCATTAGTATAACTCTAAGTCTCAAAAGTCTTTGTGAGTCGTTAGCAGTCAGCCCGGCTGCCAGAAGGAATGCCTATCTGTTCAATTGGCAAATAGTATGTTTCTCATCTAAGATATACAAGGCTTCCGTTCAACTTTCTGAGATTATTTTCTACTGTTTTTCTCTTTTTCACCTTTTCTCCAAATTCCAACTCTTCTGGAAACAAATAAATCAAGAAGCAGAACTGATATAAATTTGGAAGTTTCTGAAAAATTAACTGCCTTGACAATCTGGAATTATGGGTAAGTGGTTCCTATTGGAGGGTCTGGAGCCTGGCTGCCTGAGTTTGCATTTTCATCCTACCTCTTACCAACCAGGTGAGACAAATGGGTCCCCCCTACACACTGGATAGAGTACAATTAGAATGCACAATCTTGCTTATCCTTGAAATCATTTTTTTCCTGATATTCCTTAGCAATGGGACTGCACTGATCCTCCCATAAAACAACGCTCACTGCCCTTAATCTCAGCTTGACCGTATCAAATGCTTTTGGCTGACATTAGCAAACAGGATAGAGGCAGAGCTGCGAAAGCTCTGGTAGATGGGGACTCACCCCCCACCGCCACTTTGAGATCTCTGTGAGACACAAGACTCAGCAGACCACCAGAGTCAGATCACCTTAGCTCATTCAGCCTGCAGCCCCAGGAATCTCTCCCTCAAGACCAGCACAACTGTAGACACGAGCTGAGTTCAAACTATGGGCCAACTGATTCTTATGGGAAGAAGTATACATGTGTATGTGTGTCATGTCCGTGTGGTGCACATGTGTGTGGAAGCCAGGGGTCAACTTCTGTTGTCTTCCTCAATCACTCTTTTCCTGACTTTTTTCGGACAAGATCCCTCCCTGAACCTGGGGCACAAAGATGTGGCTAGACAGGCTGTGAGCCCCTGGGATCCTCCTGTCTCTGCACCCCCAATGCTGGGATCATACTCATGCACCACCGCATTCCGCTTTACACACAGGTGCCGGGGACCCAAATTCAGGCTCTTAAATGTGCATGGCATGCACTCTACCGACTAAGCTGTTTCCTGGTTTCTCTTGTTTGTTTGACTTTAATTTGAGTCAGGGTCTTCCTATGTAGCCCAGCCTGGCCTCAAACTTGTGTGTCTCTTCGAGCTGGGATTACAGGCATAGCATGGGCACAATACACACCATCTATAGTTTTCAGTAAGATAGCTACTATTATTTTTTAACTTAAAAAAAAAGATTTATTTATTTATTACATATACAGTGCTCTGCCCATATACCCGTAGAGAGCACCAGATTGAATTGTAGATGGTTGTGAGCCACCATGTGGTTGCCGGGAATTGAACTCAGGACCTCTGGAAGACCAGTCAGTACTCTTAACCTCTGAGCCATCTCTCTAGCCCCAATTTCTTAACTTTTATTTTTATGTTGTGTACTGTGTGTATGCAGTGCCACAGAGGCCAGAAGAGGGCATTAGGTTCCCTAGGACTGGAGTTACAGATGGTTGTGATTTGCTCTGTGGGTGCTGGGAATCAAAGCCAGGTCCTCTAGAAGAGCAACCACTTCTCTTAATCATGGAGCCATCTCTCCAGCCCTAGATAGTTATTATTTTAAGCCACTAAAGCTGTAGGCTGTTCACAGCAACAGATAATTACTGTACAAGGAGTCACAACTGTAGTCTGAGGCAGTCATTGCCCTGGTTTTGAGGTTCTAACTAGTCAATTCTTTAACCACTTAAACCCTGTGTGAATACCATGACTTTAGTGTGAAGCTTGTCCGACATTAGTCCCCAATGATTAAATGAATCTATGCATCTAAACTGACTACAGAAGTGCCCAATACAAAGTAGGTACTATGGAAGTATTGGTTTTCATTAAAAGTAATTCAAACAATTCAACTCACCAAAAGACCAAGTACTTTGACTTGTATCACAGACATGGAAAACGTCTGTAAAAGAACACACAGGTTACCATACGGTGAAGAAAAGAACTTTATATTTAAACTCAATCCCACCTTCCTACCTCTAAGACTTGGATGATGACTGCCAATCCTTCATTCTCAATAAAGTACTTGCAGGCCAATGGAGACTCATCTGTAAGATTCCAAAGTGCTTTCAGAGTAAACAAGAGGGTGACATCATCTACCTTCTCAGCCGTCTTTTGTCTGACTATTGTTAGAAGTTCCTACAAACCAAAGAGACAGACAGTAAAATCACACCCTGTCCAACCCACTCCTGTGTAAGGAAGAGAAGAGGAGCCCTAACGTGGGAGCTGGGGATCTAGCTGGGTTGACAGAGTATCTGTAGCATGCATGAAGCTTTACTGTCCAGCCTGGCTACAAACACCTGTGCCACACACACATAAAATAAATCCTGTTTTTGTTTTAAGACAGGACCTCATTGGTAACCCTGGCTGTCCTGGAACTCACTATATAGACCAGGCTGGCCTTGAACTCACAAAGAGCCCCCTGCCTCTGTTTCCCAGTGCTGGATTAAATGCTTACACTACCATCCTTGGCTACTACCTCAGTGAGTAAGAGCCGATCTGCCTGCCTCAGATCTGCTGAGATAAAAGGTATGTGCTGCCACCACCTAGCTATTACTGTCTTATTATTCAAGAAAGTGCCATTCATCTGCCTCATATCCAGTCTAATCCAATCCTCAATTTTGTCTTTCTCATTCAAACCACTCAGTTGCCTTTCACACAATTTATTCTCAAATAAGCACAGAAAAAATTATTTTAAAAGCTGCATTCAAAGAGCCGGGCGTTGGTGGCGCACGCCTTTAATCCCAGTACTCTGGAGGCAGAGGCAGGCGGATCTCTGTGAGTTCGAGACCAGCCTGGACTACCAAGCGAGTTCCAGGACAGCCTCCAAAGCCACAGAGAAACCCTGTCTCGAAAAAAACCAAAAAAAAAAAAAAAAGCTGCATTCAGCTGGTTGGTGGTGGTACATATCTTTAATCCCAGCACACTTGGGAGGTAGAGGCAGACAGGTCTACAGACAAGTTCCAGGGCAGTTACACAGAGAAAACCTGTCTCAAAAAAATCAAAACATAAAAACTAGGAGAAACACAGAGAGTCAAGATGTAACGCCATGGGGTAGGAAGCCTGGAAACTTCTCGGGTAAGAGACATACTTAGATTAACAATTATGGGGTAATTACTTAAGTCAGAGCTAGCCAGTAAGAAACAAACAAGGCCAACAGCTTCATAATTAATATAGCCTCCTGTGTGTTTTTTGGGACTGATGCGGCTCTGGAACCAGGCTGGCGGGAAGGTTTCCCTTTACATAATGGTGATCAGGAGTGGGATGATGAATTTCCACATAGACTGACAAAAGCTTTAAAGGAATTTTAGAAACAGAAGAATGGAGAGAAGCACAGATTTTTGGTAGCAGCATTTTCTCAGGTGGGCTCTGTTTTGCTAACGACAAGCAGAGACTCACGTGGCTTGCTTAAGGGAGTCTTCCTGACTCAACATTAAAAAAACAAAAAAACAAAAAACAAAAAACAAAAAACAAAAAGCCAGCAAGGTTTTTTAAAGAGACTCTGCTAATGATTAAAGGTGTGTACGTACAGCTAGAAGTGGCAGTGACCACATCTCCAAGCCGGCAGCTTTTGCTGGATTTCAGCAAAGACTGAGACAGTGAGCTGGAATCACGCTTACGCCTGCCATCTTGGAAAAACTGCAGTTTAAACAGCCGCAGTTTTAACAGATAAGACGCGTGGCCAGAAAAACGTGAAGATTTACAGTAAAGTCAGACTTGGATGAAGAAAAACCTCTAAAGGTTTACAGTGTGTTTAAAAATATACGTAAGATTGAGAGAGAGAGAGAAAAAAAAAAAGAACGGCATAGTGGTAAATAGAGAAGCTGACTGTGATGGTGCACACGGGTAAGATTTTCTCCAGAGGCAGAGGCAGGCAGATTTCCAAAGAGAAACCCTGTCTCAGACAAAAATAAATAAATCAAAGTAAAAGAAATAGAATAATAGATAAATAAATAAGCCACGTAAAGATGAAAAATACACAGAGAGTCTGGATACTGTATGCTATTGTGTTTTTCAGTTTTGTAATTGCTCAGGAAGGAACAACTGCTAAAGTACACTTGATTATAAATACTGCTGAATTAATTCAACTTATATCTTTTAAAAATGTCTTGACTTCAAAAATTTAAGTATAAGGATATGTTACTTTGGAAAGGAGTTTTTGTCTATGTTTCTACAGAAAATGAAAAGCTGAGGATTCCTTCCAGGCTTCTGTGGTTTGATGAACTAAGACCCCCGGAAGCAGTGGGCCAGGTGTTCCAACAATTGAAACAGCTAAGATGATGCAATCTTACAGACCCCGAAAATAAGGACTCATACAGGTTTCTGAGTTTTGTCATGATCCCCATGGTATGAACAGCGCCCCCATCCAGCAGGAAGCAGTTTGGAATGAACGACATCCAAATCCCCATATTGTTTATAAGTCTTTGTTTTCATTTAAATGGGGTTGCTTAAAATTGGTTAATGATCACAAACAATCTCCTTTTAAAGGAAAAAGGGGATTATGGTATGGAAATGAGTACTTTGTATTGGTATGGTTTTTCATTTATTGAGACAAATTCAAGGTCACTTTTGTGACATGTATACTTCTCCTCTTGATTAAGTATTGTCCTTATACTGTTCTTTTAAAATGTAATGCATAATTGAATACAGACTATAGATAGTTACTTATAATAGTTGAATTTATAGTTAGGTAAGTTAGGTTTTCTAGATATATAGATGTATTTGAGACAGATAGTCTTCAAACCTTTCAAAGACCTTCAGGAAATGGCATTTAAAATGGTTTAGGGTTTTTCTTGACAATGAGCAATGTCTGCTCCTAGAAGCACCAATTATGTCTGAGAGGAAGATGGGCATCGAAGAGACTCGTTATGGAGTTTGCTTTCAACATGGCAAGATCAGCCATTTTGGCAAGAAACTGCTCTTGCCTAGACTGTTTGACTGTTGCTGTATAAATTGGACACACAGGAAAGTGACTGCTGAACTCAAACAGTCTTTCAGGGTTCCTGATTCATGGAAGAGTCTACGAGACTTTCTGCAGGACACAGAAAAATGACTGACAGACTGCTGATGCAGATGGACAGTTTGAAATTTCCTGCTTTGCTGAGAAGTGTTCCAGACACATTGTGGCCTATGGGCTGAAGATGGATGCTCCAACATTACAGAGGAACTTCGGGTGACTGTCCAGGCAGTAAGATGTCTCTGTCAATCCTAGTGCTTATATATTATCCTTCTGTGGTCTTTGATAGAGTTGAAGGCAGATAGTTATAATTATAGTTTTCCTTAGTTATGATAAAAGATAAGCTACATATAGAACTTTGTACTCACAAGGATGGGATGGATGATATTTTCTTTAAATCTTGCTAAAATATTGTAACTATGTTCTTACTTGATAACTGTTCTGTTATATATAATTTGACTATGTTAAAGTTAAGACCTTTCTTTTTGTTTAAACAGAAAAGAGGAGATGTTGGGGGAAGTCCCATGTATATGGCAATAAAGCACTGTTGGCCAATAGGGAAGCAAGATAGGTGGGACTAGGAGTCCAGGAGAACTCTGGGTAGGAGAAACACAGAGAGTCAAGATGTAATGCCATGGGGTAGGAAGCCCGGAAACTTCTCCGGTAAGAGACATACTTAGATTAACAATTATGGGGTAATTACTTAAGTCAGAGCTAGCCAGTAAGAAACAAACAAGGCCAATAGCTTCATAATTAAAAAAAAAAAACATAAAAACTCCATATACCTTTAAAAAGTTATTTAAAAAATAATAAAAGCTTCATTTATAAATTTGTTCCTTTTTTTTAAGGTATTATGACCAAGGATATAGCTCAGTGGTAGAGCATTTGCCTAACATGCAAAAGGCCCTGGGTTCAATCCCCAGCATGGTGGGGTAGGAGTGGTGATTACCTCAGCTCACCCGCTCACCTTGATTGTCATGATGAGCTCTTCCTGAAGCTGTTCCATCTCCTCAGGTAAGAGCTGAAAGCAAACAGAAGACCCAACTGAAATTCCCAAGTTCTCCCAGGCCTAGGAAGGGGATGGTAACTCTGGCACACACCTACCTTCAGGGCTAGGATGGAGGTGATGCTCACCGCCATTGTTTGCATCTTGGGGTTCTCACGCCTGCACACCCACCTCATAGCAAGCTTGGCAGCATTAAACCTGAAAAGCCGTTATTTTCTTCAGTGGTGTAGCCTCTGGTGAGTTGTCCGTGCCCCTCCCCATATAAACCCTCACCCATTTTCCTGTAAGTAGCCCTAATTACGCTAACTGGTTCACACAAATGAAGACATGAAAAGTAGAATAAAGAGTGGCTAACTGGAAAGAGGAAGAGGCTCGGAGTAGAAGGGAACAAGACAGCATCTGGGGATGAATAAGATCAACACATCATATACAGGTATAGAAATACCATAATGAAATTCAGTATCAGGTATAACATATGCTAAGGAAAAATTTAAACATAAAAGTAAAAATGTCAACTTTCAAAGCCTTAGCAATGGAAATAAGAACATTTCAGAGAGAGCCCAGGAGAAGTACATTCCAGAATGTGAGTGACCAAGTGCTGCTGGCCTGAACTCAATCATATGTTTTATCTGTACTTGCCTGTCAAAGGGAACGTCCGTAAGAATCCTGGAACTGGTTAAGGAGAGAAGACAATTCTTCTGTAACTTTTAGGGAAGAAAGGATGAATACTCATCAGCAAATGTGATGCTCTGGTCTGTGAGCAGTTAAGATATGTGACTGGTATGACCAATGACTACTTATGTAGTCCTCACCATGATATATATATTTTTTTCCCCGAGACAGGTTTCTCTGTATAGCCCTGGCTGTCCTGGAACTCGCTCTATAGACCAGGCTGACCCCAAACTCAGAGATCCACCTGCCTCTGCCTCCTGAGCGCTGGGATTAAGGCGTGCGCTGCCACCACCACCATCACCACCACCCAACCTCTCTCCACGATTTTAATTTACTCCTACAACTAAAGACTGAATTGTACTCTTAAAGACCAACTCCCATTTTTTAAAATATATTATTTATTTATTTTTATTTCATATGCACTGGTGTTTTGCTTACAAGTATGTTGTTGTGAGGGTGTCAGATTTCTTGGAACTGGAGTTACAGACAAACGTGATGACATGTGGGTGCTGGGAATTGAATCACTCTAGATCAGTGAGCCATCTCTCCAGCCCCAGCCCCCCCCCTTTTATAAAGTTACATTAATTTTGTGTAACCCAGACAGGTTTAGGGACTTAAACTCATGCCTGCAGAGCAAGAGTCTTTACCACTGAGCTATCTCCCCAGCCCCTCAACTTTTGTTTATTCATTTATCTTGAGGTGCTGGGGACTAAACTTACAACCTTATGCATGCTAGTAAGTGCTCTACCACTGAGCTATACCCCCAGCCCAAGAACTTTCAATTTTGATGGTTTTATTTTCTGGTGCTGGAGCTAGAAACCAGGGTGTGGGCCTTACATACACTAGCAATCTCTTTCACTGAGCTATGTCCCCAGTCCTTGAAGAAAAGCCTTTGCTTTTAGTAACCTATCTTTGACTAGTGAGGTAAAAAGTATTTTCTCCTAAACATTTCATGGCCTTAACTTTTATATTTAGATCTATGATTTTACTCACCTAATTAAAAAATATTTTATTACCTTTATGTAGAAATTGATTGTGTGTGTGTGTGTGTTTTGCTTTCTGATCTCTGTGCAAGACTTAAACTTTCCAGCTTAGAACAGCTCTACAGTAATGTTATTCTTTACCCTAGGACTGGATATGTAGTTCTTGCCATTTGCTCGTGTTGTTTTACTGGCTTTAGATCTTAAAGGTGTATGTTCATGCTTTTCCTTCTAGCACATACTTGATTTTTGCCATCTTTGTACATAGTTTTGTATCAAGTCTAAATCCTTTCTTTACACTAAAAGGGAAATTGTAGGGAGAGAGCTTACTATTACCTGTGGCACTGACCAGGCCCGTTTGGGTGTGGCCACAGGTGCATACAGGGCTTGTCGGATGTAGGCAGGTGGGCACTCTCTCTGGGTTTGGATCTCGGAGGGCAGCTGAGATTGGATGCTCGGAGCGCTGACCCTGGGTTATCATTTTCTCATGTAAGTGATTTCTCCCCAATAAAATTAACCTACATCGCCCCCATCCTGTGTATGGTAATCTTATTCCAACACCTAGTCTAATAATGTTAGAGGATGTTTCTTAGTAAATGTTTTTTTTATTTTTATGTTTTTGGTTTTTGAGACAGGGTTTCTCTGGGTTGCCATGGCTGTCCTAGAACTCTATCATAGACCAGGCTGGCCTAAAACTCAGAGATCTGCCTGCGTCTGAGTACTGGAATTAAAGGTGTATGCCACCACTCTCAGCTTTCTGAGTAAATGGTTTTAGCTTCATTGCTTATTCATATTTCCTACTTTTTTCTATAACAACATTAAGTCCTATTTTATTTATAAAAAATTAAAAACTACAATTCAGTAATACATATTTTCCTTATATATATTCTAAGGTTAAATATCAGTCAATAATTTAAATCAAATTACCTGTTGGTAGTAGGGGAAATTTTTCATTGCTTTGAAGAGTAGACAGATGACCTCTGATAACAGACGAACAGGCATTCCCTTGGCCAGGTTCTCCCGTGTTAGGTTGAGGACACAGGCACTGGCTGTGAACTGCACTGGCAGATCCAGTGGATGACTCCGCATTCCTATAGCCACAAGCTGAAGATAAATTGTTTTTAGAGGGACAAGACACCATTAAAAATTATGGTACTGTCCTGGCAGTGGTGGCACATGCCTTTAATCCCAGTCTTAGGAGGCAGAGGCAAATGGATCTCTGTGAGTTCAAGACAAGTCTGGTCTACAAGAGCTAGTTCCAGGACAGCCTCCAAAGCCACAGAGAAACCCTGTCTCAAAAATAAAAAGGAAGGAAGGAAGGAAGAAAAAGAATGAAGAAAATCAGATACTAGAGTTTTAAGACTAAAAAAAGAAGTAAACCCATAGAAAATATCTAGAGCAAAGTGAATTTGATTCCTACAAATAGATTCATAACTTCTATTTATTTTTAAAAAGATAATACAATGCTACTATTATCTTCCTGTAGTGTTCAGTAAACAGTTTTTGGTTTCCGGAGACAAGGTCTCACTCTGTAGACTAGGGCTGGCCTGGAATTCTCATTGATCTGTCTTCAGCCTCTCTAGAATGCTGGAATTGAAGGTGTAAACCACCATGCCTGCTAGTAAACAACCTTCAATAGACCAAGCAAGAAATGATGAAATGTTTCTGCGGTACCTTCAGAGTGGCAGGCAGGACGACACGCAGAGAAAGTGTCTCTGTGAAGAGTCTGTAGAGAGCTTCCTTCACAAAGCACGACCTGTTCCTGTACTGGCTCAGTGCTTCAGAGATCTGACTCATGTTGGCTCCTCCAGCAACCTGAAAAACACGGGGTCACAGGCTTCACCTCCTCACACAAGTGTTTGGGCTCTGCTAGCTTCAAAGCAACAGGATCTTGTGTTCCTCAACCTCTGTTTTACGCATCTATCCAATAAGCAAAACGTGCAGCCCGGTATCGAAACAAAGCAGGTTGGTGGTAGTGTCAGAATCACGTACTTCTCCCTGAACTATAGTCGGGCTATATCTGGAATCCCAACACTCAGGAGGCAGAGGCAAGAGAATTCTCAAATTCAGCCAGCCCCCTGTCTGAAACAAGGACAGAACACACACACACACACACACACAGGTTTGGATATTTGCCTTGGTGTGGACTACTTGCCTAGTAAGTGTGAAGTCCATGGTATACATAGTTACTGGTGCAGACAACAAACAAGCCACACAGGAATGTGCAAAGTTCCAACACTCAACCATCATGATGGAGGCCTATCAGAATGCTAAGAACTCACACAGGAAAAGGAACTCACTCGTCCTTGGTGCTAACCCCACTTCTCATATGCCATAACTGCTATCTCAATTGAATAGGCCTATTTCAGTTGGCCTAAAGGTATCAGAGGTCTCCTGATTTCAATCATACCTTCTACTATACCCTCTCCTATAGCCACTCTCCAAAACATAATAATTTTTTAAAAAACCACTAGACATGATCAACTTCAAATTCCTGGATAGTAAAGAACAAGTAAAAAACAAAAAACAAACAAACACAGAGGAACAAAGAAAAGGATCTTGCAGGGTCTTATGGCATACCCCAAAATGGCTTCAAACTCTCAATCCACCTGCCTCTGCCTTACCAGCCCTGAGATCACAGGGGTGTGTCCACCTAGGGAAGGGCTTTTGAAAAAAAGAACTGCCAAAAATTTGAAAAGATTCAAACCAATTCCATAGCAATCAGAAGGAGTGAGAAAAATGCAAAACTACGTTTCAGCCGAGAACAATTCTCCCAATAAGCCAGAAATACAAGACTTGGAGCCTCAGCATGCACTTTGGTATATGAAAGACAAAAACATGAACAACGACGAGGCGAGGAAGGGAGTAAGGTTTAAAACACTGAGGCAAAGAAAGGTTTGTTAAACTCATCTGCTCCCCCAGTTCCATCCCTGGAACTCATATAAAGGTAGAAGAGAGTTGACTCCACACTTATCCTTTGATCTCCACTTATGTGTTCCCCTTCCTCAAACGCACGTCATGCACATGTTCACTCACACACACACACACACACACACACACACACACACACACACAGCAGTAATAATAGTGATAATGGGGCTGGGGCAATGGCTGAGAGAGTAAAGTCACTTGCTGCCAAGCCTGGTGACCTGAGTTTGCTGGCAGAGAACTGACACCTGAAAGCTGTCCTCTGATACATGAACTGACACACATACCCTCTTGCAACTACATTTGTGGACAAGTAAGTGCTAAGGACATTTTTTAAAGTCAGGCATGGTGGTACAAACATTTAATCCTAGCCCCTGGGGGGACAGAGGCAAGTGGATCTCTGTGAGGACAGTGTGGTCTACATAGCTGTCTCAAAATAAAACATTTTAAAATAATGGTAGCAAAATAAATAAATAAGAGGGCTGAGAGGTAATTCAGTAGTTTAGAGTACTTGTTCTTGCAGAAGTACTGGGTTTGATTCCTAGCTCCCATGTGGTGGCTCACATCAATCTGTAACCTTAGTTCCAAGGAATCTGACACCTGATTTCATCCAGCCCCAGGCATACAAGTGGTACACATACACCCACAAAACAAAACATTCATTCACATAAAAAGCTTCAAAGAAAAATTAAAATAAAAAAATGTAAGCCGGGCAGTGGTGATGCATGCCTCTACAGCATTTGGGAGACAGAAGCAGGAGAATCTCTTGAGTTTGAAGCCAACGTGACCTACAGAGTGGGTTCCAGGATAGCCAAGGCTACACAGAGAAACCCTGTCTCAAACCTCTTGCCCCCCCAAAATAAATGACAATATAAGCCAAATATATCAGTCATATTGAGGAATACATAGGCACTTATTCACTAAAGGATTTGTAGAGGCCACATACATGTATACCTGTGAATATACATGTGGAGGCCAGAGGTTGTACCGAGTGTCTCCCTCTATCATCCACCTCATTTTTGGAAACAAGAGGATTTCTAAATAGTCCATAAATATTTTTTTTTAAACCCAGGCTGAAAAGATGGCCCAGGTTAAAAATTCATACCACTTTTACACAAAACCAGAGTTCAATTCCCAGCATGCACAGCAAGCAGTACCTGCCTGTGCCTCCAGCTATAGGGAATCCAACAACCTCTTCCAGATCCCACAGACACCTACAGTCACATGGGAATTCCCCATACACATATGAATGAATTAAAAAGTAAAAATAAATTTAAAAACTATGAAATATGCAAGAATAGTATCTAAAACAGTGATTTTCGAAACAGAAATAGAGTATGTTCATCTAATACCAGAAAAAGTACGCTCACTCTGGCTGTTCACAGTTCAGTGGTTAAGAGCCCCTGCTGCTCTTGCAGGGGACCCCGGCCGTGCCTGTATGGTGGTCCACACCTGCCCGTAACTCCAGTTCCAGAGCATATGATGCCTTCTTCTGGCCTCCATGCCCACTGCAAAAATGTGGTGTGTATGCATACACTAGGTGTACATACACACACACACACACAGATTCAGGTGTCTTAGCACACACCTTTAATCCCAACAATAACTAAGTAGAGGCAGACATAAATCTGTAAATTGGATTGGAGACTATAGTGAGGCCCTATCTCAAAAGAAAGCATCAGCAAATAAAGATTTTTTTTCAGTATTTTTTTCATCTATCTGTTTCTGCTTCATGCTAGTATTAAAGGGCATTTGCCACTATACCCGTTATTAAAAAAAAACAAAACAAAAGCAAAAAACCCTCTGATTTTATTCATTTAAATATATGCTTTTTAAAAAAGGTAGCATAACAATACTCTTACTTATTCAAGCAATGGTTTAAGCATTTTTTCTATCAATAGAATCAAACCTAGGGCTTTGTATATGCTAGAATGACACTAAGACATATCCCCACTCCTTCAGAACTTTTTTTTGGGGGGGGAGTTGCACTTGTAACACTAGCATTTGGGGACCTGTGCAGTTAGACTGCTGCCCCCCTTTTTTTGTGTGTGTGTGTGTGTGTGTGTGTGTGTGTGTGTGTGTGTGTGTAGGGTTCAAGACAGGGTTTCTCTGTGTAACAGCCCTGGCTGTCCTAGAACTCTCTCTGTAGACCAGGCTGGTATCAAATTCACAGAGATCTGGATGTCCCTGCCTCCAAGTGCTGAGATTAAAGGCATTAGCTACCACCACCCAGCTTCTCTTTCTTTTTTTAAAATGCGTTTTGTTTTGTTGAGACAGGGTTTCTCTGTGTAGCCCTAGCTATCCTGGAACTCTATACTAGATTGGCCTTGAACTCACAAGGGATCTACCTGCCTTTGCCTCCCTAAATGTGCTTTAAAAAATTATTTTTCAGGGGTCTGGAGAGATGGCTCAATAATTAAGAGCACTAGCTCAGCCTGATAGTAGTGACGTACACCTTTAATTCCAGCACTCAAGGACAAAAAGGCAGGCAGATCTCTAGAGTTTGTGGCCAACTTGCCTGGTCTACAGAATTCCAGGACAAAACACACACACACAAACTAGCTGTTTCTCCAAAGCCCCTGGGTTCAATTCCCAACACCCACTAATTCTTTCTGGAATCTACAAGCACTACACACACACACACACACACACACACACACACACACCAATCAAACATAAAATAAATAGTCTTTAAGAAATTGTTCTTTACTCATTCCTTGACCAACAATGGTGCTAACCATATTGATCATCTCTACCAGCAGCTAGAGCGAGCTCTTGGGAGAGAAAACAGTACAAGTTTTGGAGTCACAGATACTTGGATCTGAGTCCTAGCTCTACCTTTTAATAGTTCCATAACTGTGGGGGCTTCCCTTTCCTCATCTGTGAAATGGGAAGATTAAACAGGAAAACTCCAGAACATGGATTTTTGCATGGGGAAAAAATGGCTATGGCTAGCATCATCAAGGTGGACATGGAGGTTGAAACTATTTCTGCGTGTTTGGGGGGTGAGGCACATGTATGCAACAATGTATGTAGGTGTGTTCACCCCAGAGAGCAGGTGTAAAGGCCACTGGCCTTCTTCACTACCTTCTCTACTGAGTCTTTTTTTTTTTTTTTTTTTCGAGACAGAGTTTCTCTGTATTGTTTTGGAGGCTGTCCTGCAACTCGCTCTGTAGACCAGGCTGGCCTCGAACTCACAGAGATCAGCCTGCTTCCCGAGTACTGGGATTAAAGGCGTGTGCCACCAGCACCCAGCTGAGACAAGTTTTTACTGAATCTGGAGCTTACCAACTGGCTACCTTGGCTGGCTGGTGTGCTCTTGAGATCAGCCTACCTCTGCCCCCAGGGCATACATTACAATCACTGCCACATCCGATCCTCCCCACTTTTAAAACAGGGATGCTGAAGGTCTGAACTCACATCCTCACACTTGCCCAGAAAACGTTTTACCCACTGAGCCATGACTTCAGTCCCTCTGGAACTGTATCTTAACATTACAGTCCCACAACTTGTTAGACCAACTATGATAGCTACAAACTGTTAAGGAAGGTGGGTGGTGGTGGCTCAGGACTTTAATCACAGCACTTGGGAGGCAGAGGCAGGTGCAGACCAGGCTGGCCTGGTCTACAGAGTGAGTTCCACGGCAGCAAGAGTCATGTTGAGAGACCCTGTCGCAAAACAAAAAATAAAACAAGGACTCTGTATAAGTAACCCATACCTAATATAGATTCTAACGTTCAGGAACATATAATGTTCTGAACAAATAAAACAAAAATGTATGTTAGAACAAACCTTCAAGCCTTGCTTTTCCATAAAGAAATTAGAATAACCAGCATCCGTGGACAAGAGTCCCACAAATTGCATCTCAGGCCGCTGCTGCAGAAAGGATTCCACGGCTTCATCAGTGATGTCAGTGCCCCCAGAAATATCCAGGGACACAAGGTTGGGCAGGATGTCCTTTTGCCTTAACAGATGAAAAGCCAGGTCTGATCTGAGCTGCCTGTGATCAGAAATATCCAGATGAAGCAGGCATGTCAGCTGTCTGAAGACTGCAAGAATCTGTGGGCTGGTCATGGTCAGGCATTTCAGGTAGTGCATCGTGAGAGATCTGAGTTGGTCTTTACAGGTGAGGAGTGCAGAGATGTTAGTGACCAGAGTATTGGAGATATCCAAGTTTTCCAGCTTCGGTAACTGAGAAATGCTTACTAGGTCTTCATTCCAAAAGGACACATTGGCCACGCTTAAAGTGTGAAGACCAGTGAAATGCCCCAAGGCCTGAAGTCTTGAATTTTGAGGGACACTAGTTGAGTCTAACCGGAGGCACTGAAGGTTTTTCTGGATCCAGGCATTGCTTTGGAGAGCGTGGATGATGTCTGAGGCTGGAAGCTCGGAGTCTACTGAGGCAGCATCCACTTCAACAAGCTTGTGATGGCAGAAGGCTTTTGTGAAGGCTGATGGCGACAGTTTAGCTCTTTGGATATTTATCAGCTTGAGGTTTGTTTGCTTGCCTTGGAAAATGCTTACTGTTCTGTCAGTTACCTTGCCTGCAAGAAAAACAGAGCCGCTTACAGTGACAACCAAATCTCATGCCTTTTCTGGCTGTGAATGAGGAAGACAGATACTACTAAAATTTCTCACCACACCTGGCAGTGGTGGCTCATGCCTTTAATCCCAGTACTTGGGAGGCAGAGGCAGGTGGATCTCTGTGAGTTTAAGGCCAGCCTGGTCTACAGAGCAAGTTCCAGGACTGGCTCCACAGCTACTGAGAAACCCTGTTAAGAAAAATAAAACAAACAAACAAAAGAATTCTGACCACATTTACTGCTGCCTACTCTTATTATTCTGCACCTCTTCTCCAAGCTCACCTCCTTTATTTTTGGCACTAACACTAGGTGGGGACCACTAATACTGTTAGATGGATGAAGGAACTGATAGTGTTTAACTTGCCAAAGGTCAACTCATGGAAGGTTGTAATTTGGGAGCTCAGGCTTATCTACACCAACCTTTTCACAGAAAAAAAGAACAACAACAACAGAAAATCCAACAGGGGACAAACAATAAAGCAAAATCACTTTGGGACAGGGAGGAGTGGGGGATTCAAGACAAGAGTCTCACTATGTAGCTCTGGCTGTCCTGGAACTCACTATGTAGCTCTGCCTGCCTCTGCCTCCCCAGTGCTAGGATTAAAGGTGTGAGCCACTAAGCCTGACTTTTTCTGTAATGATTACTTTAAATCAAAATACAGGATGACTTAACAAGTCACTTACTTATCCCCATTTTCTTTCTCGTCTAAAACAAATTTAGATTGCTTTATTTTATGTGTATGCCCGCATGTGTCTATGTGCATCATATGTGTGCCTGGTGCCCATGGAGGTCAGAAGAGGACATCCAATCCCCTGAAATTGATGTTACAGATAGTTATGAGCCACCATATGGGTACTAGGAGCCTCTGCAAGAGCAACTAGTGCTCTTAACTGCTGAGCCCTCCCTGAAACCCTGGAAGATTTTGTTTTCTTCATCTGCAAAACAGGCTGTACTAGACTCCATGTAGTAAAGATTTACAAAGCATTGTCTATATATGAGAATCTATGCTAAGTAATGGGTCTATCAGACACCTGTAGCCCCTAAGGAACTCAATCTAGGAGGGCTTACCAGTAGATAATTAAAATACTTGTCCTCACAGTAGTAACACATGATATAAAATTGGGACTGATGAGAGTAATGTGCTTTAGGGAAAGTTGTTCATGTGTGTTTTAGGTGGGGAAGCATTCTGTATCCCAGATACCATTCTTAGCTTTATTATCATTTTTTTAGAAAGACATAGCTGGGGACCACTGAGAAGGCTCAGTAGGTAAAGGTGCTTGCTGCTAAGCCTGATGACCTGACTTCAATCCCAAGGACCCATGTATTGAAAAAATGAGAAGACTGACATCCACACGTGTGCCTTGCCCACTTGTGTGTAGGAGCACACACAAAGACACAAATTAAATAAAAATTTCTTAAAAAGAAAAGGAAAGAAAGAAAAAGAAAAGAAAAAAGCCAGGTGGTGGTAGTACACACCTTTAATTCCAGCACTCAAGAGGCAGAGGCAGGCAGGTGGATATCTGACTTTTGAGTTTGAGACCAACCTGGTCTACAGAGTGAGTTCCAGGACAACCAAGGCTACACAGAGAAACCCTGTTTCAAAATACAAAACAGAGGAGGGGGAGGGGAAGAGGGAGGGAGGGACAGACAGACAGACAGACAGACAGAGCCAGGTGTGATGTTGAATACCTGTGATCCCAACATTTGGGAGTTGGAGGCAGGAGGGATCACAAGTTCAAGAGCATCCTTAGCTGCATATTTGATTTCAAGGTCAGCCTAGGGGAGGATGCATGAAACTGTCCAAAGCAAAAACCCAATAAATTTTGGGACAGTAAATAATTGGGATGAATTCTGTTGGGAATGAGATGGGGTCAAGAATGCCAACATGGGAACTGGAGAGATGAATGATGGCTCTGGCTACTCTTCAGAGGACTTGGGTTCAATTTCCAGCACCCATATGGCAGCTCACAACTGTCTGTAACTCTTTTTCCAAGGGACCCGATACCCACAGCAAAACACATTGGGGGCCGGGGGAGCCCACATGACACTAAGAAAGTTGTGTATTTTGGAGCATTTCAGATTTCCAGATTCAAGGTGTTCGACTGTATTCCCAAATCCAAAATGTTCCCGGCCCTCAGCACCTCAAATGAGAGATATTCAACCCCAGCAGAACTCTGTAAAATACCCTCATTTGGGTGTGGTGATGCAGGCTGTAGTCTCAACTACTCAAGAAGCTAAGGCAAGGATTGCTTGCATGCTGGAGCTCAAGAGATAAGACCTTATCTCAAAAAAGAAAAATAAAACCTGAAGTAAGGGCTAGAGAGAGGGACAGCACTGGCTGCTCTTGCAGGCCACCCACATGGCAGCTCGTAACCACCTGTAACTCCAGTCCCAGGGACCTAATGCCATTACTTGGCCTTCTAGAGCACCAGGCACACATGTGATACACATATGTACATGCAGGAAAAGCACTCGTATGTATAAAAAAAATCTGTTTTTAAAAGAAAAGAAATACAGCACTTGGGAGGCAGAGGCAGGTGGATCTCTGTGAGTTCGAGGCCAGCCTGGTCTACAAGAGCTAGTTCCAGGACAGCCTCCAAAAGCCACAGAGAAACCTTGTCTCAAAAAACCAAAAAAAAAAAAAAAAAAAAAAAAGAAAAGAAATAGGTTTTTGTGGTGGTACATGCCTTGAGACACAAGGATCCCCATGAGTTTGAGGCTAGCCTGAACTATATAGCAAGTTGTAGGCCAGCTAGGCTACATAGTAAGACTCTTTCTCAAACTAAATAATATTTCACAGGGGCCAGTGATTGGCTCAGTAGATAAAGAAGCTTGCTGCAGAGTCTGATTACCTGAGTTTGATCACTAGAACCACATGGTGGAAAAAATCAATGCCTGCAAGTTGTCCTCTGACCTCCAATCCTGCGTACACACATACACACAAAGGAATGTAAAACCAACATTTTTACTCTAAGAAAGCAAATCAAACATAGCCTGTTACTCCGTCTCTGTTTGTTTCTTGTTGCTGTTTTAACATTTTACAATTTATCTGGAGGGAAAGGGGACACACTGATGCCATGGTGTATGTGTGAAGTCAGAAGACAACTCACAGAATTTAGTTCTTTCCACCATGTAGGTCCCAGGGCTAGAACTTGGGCCATCAGACTTAAGGTCCAGTGCTATTACACTGAGCCTTCTTGCTGCTCTCTCCTTTGTTTTACTGTCCCCCACCCCCAGTCAGAATCTCCTAGAGCCCAGGGGGGCCTCAGACTCATTACAAGCTGGAGATGACTGAATTCTGATCCTCCTGCCTTCTGTTCTCATGCATTGGATTTACAGGCATGTACCATTGAGTCTGGGATCTTTTTTTGTGTCCCACAACTCACTAGACATGTTTTCCACCACTGAACTACATCTTCAGCCTCAAAGAAACTTAAGTCTCTCACCCAGTCCATAATGTAGAGAATAAGGGATGAGAATGCAACAGAATGTTGGAAGTCAGAAACAGGAAGATAAACAACAATGGCTTCATTTTCTTTACCTGTTATTAGGCTAGCAGCAAGAATAGCCTAGAAAGCTTAGATCATCCTGCAAAGATTAAGATAATCAAGTAAGAACTATAAATAAAGGTATGTTTCAAATAATAAAACACTGAGGCTCCCAAGATAATATAGGCTATTGTCATTGTTGTTGGATGCCCTCTAGAATTAGAGGGCAGCTAAGACCCTACTGCTGAAGACACCATACACATTGATTGTATGAGTCATCAGACCATCAAGCAGGAACTGAGTTGAAAGCTTCCTCCTTGCTGGCCAGACCTTATATAGTGCTGAAAGACGCTAAGCAGGGGCTGTCAGGGGAGAACTGTCAAGTCTTACTCAAATGTGGACTACACTACTGAGGTGCCAGGCAAGACCTGGCCACTAGTGCAATACTAGCAAGTTTGTAATAGGAACAACCAACTGTTCTTCAATTGCATTTGAAGTTCATGCCACAAGAGGGAACGTCTCTCTGGCACTGCAAACTTGGTCAAAAGTCTGTAGCTAACGGGGGCGTTGGTGGCGCACGCCTTTAATCCCAGCACTCGGGAGGCAGAGGCAGGCGGATCTCTGTGAGTTCGAGGCCAGCCTGGTCTACAAAGTGAGTTCCAGGACAGCATCCAAAGCCACAGAGAAACCCTGTCTCGAAAAACCAAAAAAAAAAAAAAAAAAAAAAAGAAAATGATAAAGCAGATCACATGAGGTCCTCTTCTAGCCTCTGCATATGTATACACACACACACCCCAAAAGAAATAATAAATAGAAATAAAAAGCTGAGCCCTAAGTGGGTGTTCTCTATTACCCATTCCAAGGCTCATAGAAATTGCAGAAGAGACAGAGGAAAAGAACGCTAAAAGCCGGAGGAAGGTGTGCAGTGTCACTGAACACTTTCTTCCTTCATAACACAGGCACTGCAATCTTGTTTTCTCAGTGGCTGTATCAGTAAGAAGACCTACAGAAGACTGAGCTAGTCAACATTCTGTCAGATGGGGAGGGGATCACAAGAGCCCATTCTCCAGGAGGATATAAATGTAACTAATGGTGGCTGTGCATGCAGGGGTGGGCGCTGTCTTCAACAGTACAGACACTGGTAAGGTGGGCCTGTGCTCCTGTAACTAACCCCTCACCAATGCTTATGTAAGCCCTACTTGAACTCAGTGAGACACACACACAAGAAGTAAAGCACTGTTAAGACTACACTATAGAGAATGTTTAGTACCTTGCGAAGCCATCCTCTCAAGGAACTGATCAGCTATTTCACAAGGTAAACACCAATGCTCTGGAAGGCACAATGTTCCATCAGATCTTTTAGAACACCATTGCTCTAAACTGGCAATCAAGACATCCAGGCAGATGCTGAACAAAGAGCAGGGTGATGCTTCCTCCTAAGTAAGCAGAAGAGGAAAAAGAAAAAAAATTGTTAGCATTCATTTGCACTCAACATAAAGTGGTCGTTGCAGCAAGATGTCGCAGCAGGTAAAGGTGCTCACTGCCAAGCCTGATTATCTGAGCCTGGTCCTGGAGAAGAACCAACTTCCACAAGTAGTGCTTTGGAGCGCCATATACCACATACAGCACCTACTAAATTAAACAACAAAACAACCAGCCAGGCATGATAGTACACATCTTTAGTCCTAGCACTTGGGAGTTCAAGGCCAGCCTGGTCTTCATAGTAAGTTCCAGGCCAACCAGATAATCATATTAAGAGCTGGCCTCAACAACAACAGTAACAATAATAGCAATTTAATAATAATTAATACTTCTGGAATCAAATGCAAACCGAAGCACAGCCTACCAGAACCTGTGGGATAATGCAAAAGCAGTCTTGAAAATACATAGTTTTGCCAGGCATTGGTGGCGCACGCCTTTTGTTGTTGTTGTTGTTGTTGTTGTTTTTTCCATACAGGGTTTCTTTGTATTGTTTTGGAGGCTGTCCTGGAACTCACTCTGTAGGCCAGGCTGGCCTCAAACTCAGAGATCCACCTGCCTCTGCCTCCCAAGTGCTGGGATTAAAAGTGTGCAGATGACCTTGAACTTCTAATCCTCCTACATCCACTTCCCAAGGCTGGGATGAGCCACCAGGCAGGACTACAGAGAAACCCTGTCTCAAAAAACAAAACAAAACTTACTCATGGCAATCTTTGCCTCCTAAGAAAAAAAACATTTTCTTAGCCAGGTACGATGGCAGGCATCTTTGATCCCAGTACCCCAGAGGCCTAGGGATCAGGAATTCAACTCCAGCTTCAGTTACTCTTGTACTGAAATTTCCTCTGAATTCAAACAGTCCACTCTGGAGAAGGTTTTTTTTTTTTTTCCCCCAGGAGGAAGGGGTTTCAAGACAGGGCTTTCTGTGCTATCTTTGGATCCTGTCCTGGAAGTCACTCTGTAGACCAGGCCTGCCTCTGCCTCCTGAGTGCTGGGACTAAAGGAAGGCTTGGCAATAAGCAACTACAAGTCTCTGGAAGTTCTTGCAAGTCACAGGACCCAAAGTACCTGCCACCACATAGAGGTGAGAGCAGATCCGTAGCACCCCTATAAAAGTCAGATGAAGCTTATAACCCCAGTGCTGGAGGACAAAGACAAGCAGATCCCGGGAGCTACTACTAGTCTAACAGAAACAGGAAGCTCTGGGACATAACCAGCCTACACAGCAGAAATGAGTATATTCTAAATAGAAGTTTCTGTCCCTTGCTTTGTCCAGCAGACTATTAAAAGGATATATGGCAAGAAATTGCAGTTTCCCCTAGAATCATCCTGGGGGAACAAAGGCGGAGGCCTGGGGCCAGCCATGGGGCTTGTCTTCTGTTATTACCACTGCAATGTATCATACTACCTTGCAGGACAGACTGGCACTCAAATAATGATCAATGGCCAGTGATGGGCAGAACCACGTCTTGTTTCTTCCTGTGATGTGTAATTCTGGCCCTCTACTTAAACCTAAAATTCACATTCAGGACTCTGAAATTAACTGGTAATGTGTATACAGGGCTGTCACTGGGTCTCTGTGTCACTCTTCAACAATGCAGTCATACTGAATAAATCTTTTTTCTACTTCTCACTATTAATTTATCGCCTTTTTTGTTTGCTTTTTTCCTTTTTTTTCAGACAGGGTTTCTCTGTAGCTTTGGAGCCTGTCCTGGTACTCGCTCTTGTAGACTAGACTGGTCTCTAACTCACAGAAATCCGGCTGCCTCTGCCTCCGGAGTGCTGGGATTAAAGGTGTGTGCCACCAACGCCCGGCCTAATTTATCTCTTTAATTGGCTCCAATGTGGACTCTATTTCAAAACATAAGATGAAAAGGCCAGCAAGATGGGTCAGTAGGGAAAGGCAGAGGCAGGCAGATCTCTGTGAGTTTAAGTCCAGCCTGATGTACATAGTGAGTTCTAAGACAGTCAGGGCTATATAATGAGACTCTGCCTCAAAATAAATTAGTTAATTAAAAGAAAAAACAAAAAGAGATGGATGAGGTAAGGGGATAAAGCCAGGCCTGGTGATATAAACCTATAATTATAGATGCAAATACCAGAGAAACTGAGGCAGAAGGATAATGCCTTGCAACTTGCTGTGTAAATCAAATTGGTCTTCAACCTGCATCAAGCCTCCTGTCTCTGCTGGAATTATGAATGTGCACCACCACACCTAATAAAGACTAACTTTTAAAAAAAGGTTTGTGTATGAGTGTGTGTCTGTGTGGCTACATGCATATAAATGCAGGTGTTCACGGAGGTCAGAAGCATCAGAACCCCCTGGAGCTGCAGACACTTATAAGCCACACTAGGAAGCAAACTCAAGACATTTGCACGGGGCGTTGGTGGCACACGCCTTTAATCTCAGCACTCGGGAGGCAGAGGCAGGTGGATCTCTGTGAATTCGAGGCCAGTCTGGTCTACAAAGTGAGTTCCAGGACAGCTTCCAAGACAATACCCTGTCTCAAAAAACCAAAAAAAAAAAAAAAAAGGCATTTGCAAAAGCAGTACGAATTCAGCCTCTAGGCCATTTCTCAAGCCCAGCATTTTTAACCATTTTAATATCTGTAGATTAGGTAAGCAATAACAGAACATATATGTCTTTAAAGTATTGTTATGTGTATGAGTATTTTGCCTGTATATATATATATACATACATATATATATATATATATGAGTCCCATGTGTATATGGGAAGGGTGCACAACACAACACAACACTAGCAGGAAGTGGTGGCACACGCCTTTAATCCCAGCACTGGGAAGGCAGAGGCAGGTGGATCTGTGAGTTCAAGGCCAGCCTGGTCTACAGAATGAGTTTCAGGACAGCTGGGGCTACATAGGGGGGAAAAAAATTACAGGTCCAAACCTGTAAACCCAGCACTTGGTGACAGAGACACAGGAGGACACACTCAGCAGCACTGGAAGCTGGAGGTGAGCCCTGGGACATATAAGACAAGGATAAACAAAAATAAGGGAAAATATAAAGATATAACCAACAACTAATGGAATAAAAAAAAGGTTCTCCAGAAACAGAAGGACAAAAGGTCATGTGTGTGTTGAAAAAAAATTCAATTACCAACCAGAAAAAAATTACAGATACCAAATACATTAAAAAGATAGTCAGCGGTGGTGACCCACACCTTTAGTCCCAGCACTCGGGAGGCAGAGGCAGGTGGATCTCTGTGACTTTGAGGCCAGCCCGGTCTACAGAGTGAGTTCCAGGACAGCCAGAGCCACACTGAGAAACCCTGTCTGAAAAACAAAACAAAAATATGGAGAAAATAAGTAACTTTTGAAGGGCAAGAGAATACAAAAATCAGTTTTATGTATTTGCAAATGCAACACAATTGTACATGAACCTTTAAAAACAGAGTTGAGCTATATGCTTTTAAATCCAACACTCAGGAGGCAGAGGCACGAGAATCTCTGAGTTTCAGAGAAAGAAAATTAAAAGGGCTGGTCATATTGGCAGGCGATTGTAATCCCAGTGCTCAGGAGACTGAGGCAGAACTGAGTTTGAAGCCAGTCTGCGCTGAACAGGGAGACCCCATCTCTCTCACATACACAATTTCCGAGAGCTGGGTGTACCTCAGTGGAAAACTACCAAGGGAGCCCTAGAGGTTCACCCTCACATTCAAAAACAACAACAACAAAAAACAAAAAGTACACCATCTCAGCTAGACTGGTTCCTTCCCCCTGAACTCAGCCTCCCAAACTCAGGTGTTAACAGGCAACCGCGGGAGTGTTCGTTCCCAGGTGGCACTGAGTACCCAAGGTCAGCACACTCTGCCTCAAGTTCCAGTGTAGACCCACTCAACCTCGGGCTTTCCAATTTCCGCCTTCTCCACACGGTTAATGGAGCGGGTGGGTGAGTGGGCGGCTGAAGAGAGATGCTGCAGGAACCGAGGAAAAGGGCTGAGGGAAGGGGTGGGGGCGGGGTGGTAGGGCTTGGGGGAAAGGCTGAGGAAAGGGGCTGCGGGCCTGAGGAGAGGGGCTAAAGGGGCTTGCTGAGTTGGGGTCTGAGGGGAGCAGGCTCTGGGGAGACCACTGGATTGGGGTCTGAGGGGAGCAGGCTCTGGGGAGACCACTGGGTTGGGGTCTGAGCGGAGCAGGCTCTGGGGAGACCACTGGGTTGGGGTCTGAGGGGAGGAGCTGGGTTGGGGTCTGAGGGGAGCAGGCTCTGGGGAGACCCCTTGGGTTGGGGTCTGAGGGGAGGAGCTGGGTTGGGGTCTGAGGGGGCGGCGCCGGCGCGCAGCGGGAACTCAGCATGGAAAGGCTTGAATTCCGGCGCCTTCCTCAGCGGCGCCGTAAACAGGGACCACGCGAGGGCGGGACGCGACGTCCACGGAGTCCAAGCGGGCCTGCTCGTGAACTCCAGGGAACCGTCACGATCAACTCACCGCCCGCTGGGAGGAGCCGCCCCGCCCGCAGCAGCCGGCGGGCGCGCCCCACGACAGGCGCCCGGGGACCCGGACGGCGGCCACACTCACCTGCAACACGGAGCGGCCCCGCGCGTCCTCCTGCGCGTCGGGCAGGACGAAGGTCCGCGGGCACAGCAACGGGTGCAAGAAGTGGACCATGGCGCCCCCGCCCGCGCGACCCCGACTGTCCGCGTCGCGGCACGGAGAGCGACACTCGCGGAGAGCGCAGGGAGGGTCGCCGGCGTCTGAATCCCGCTCGCCCTCCCGGCGCGCACTAGCCCGCAGCGACCCCGCCCCCGGCTGGGCGTCCAATGGTCCTCGCTCTCTAGGCACAGCCACCCAACTCCTATTCACCCACGGAGGCCGGCCGTCCTCAGATCCATGCTGGTGAGACCGTCCCCACGGGAGCTCTGAATATTTTATTTGATTTTTGTTTTTTGTTGTTTGTTTGTTTTTCGAGGCAGGGTTTCTCAGCATAGTCCCGGCTGTCCTGGAACTCGCTATATGGACAGGCTGACCTTGAACTTAGGGATCCACCGACCTGAGTGCTGAGATTAAAGGACTGTGCCACCACCACCCTTCTTGAAGTTTTGTGGGGATTTTCTTGGGGGGGGGCGGCTTAGAGACAGAACCTAGAGCCTTAAACAATGTAGGCAAGAACTCTACCGCGTCCCAGATTTTTTAATGCTTTAACAAATTTAAGTCAATTTTAAAAGGCCTTGCCGCTAGAAGAATGACACCAGCTATGTTTCGACTTCTAGATGTAAACTAACTATACAAAACATCTCTAGAGCCGGGCGTTGGTGGCACACGCCTTTAATCCCAGCACTCGGGAGGCAGAGGCAGGCGGATCTCTGTGAGTTCGAGGCCAGCCTGGTCTACAAAGTGAGTTCCAGGACAGCCTCCAAAGCCACAGAGAAACCCTGTCTCGAAAAAACCAAAAAAAATCTCTAGAGGCTGCTGACCTGCATCAGCAAGTAGAAGCACGTGCAAGCCCGGGTGGCCTGTGTTCCATTTTCGGAACCCACACAAAAGTGGAAGAGGACAACCGACTCCATACTGCGTGCAGTGTCGTGCCAGCCTGCAAACATGACAGGCACATGCAATAAAACTTCAAAAAACAGGAGTCAGAAGTTCAAGGTCATCCTCAGAAAAGTAGTTTGAAGCCAGCCTCCCTTGTAAGACCATCTTACTTAATTTAATGTACATACATTGCCGGGATCCATGCCAAGACCAGAGAGAGGGAGGAAAGGAGGGAAGAAAGAGCAGAGCGCTTAAATCCCTTGGATAGTTGGAGGCATCTGAAACTTAATTTCCTCGACTGGGTAAGCATGCTCACAAGATTGAAGTCAAGATTGCAGAAGATAAAGTTTATAAAATACTATCCAAGGCCAGGCACCTCCCAGATGCCTTCTAGATAACAGAATTCAAATGTTAAAATTAGTTTTCAAAAACAAATGACCAGGAAATAGTCGCCTCGGTCTCTCCTTCAGCTACCCTGGAACTTGCTTGGTAGCTGAAGATGACTTTGAATTGATTTCTCCTACTGCCACCTCCAGGGTGCAAGGTGAGCCCAATGCCCCACCACAATCGTTCTTTAATGGTCTTAACTAAAAATAAAACAAGAAAATTCGGTACCATCCTTGAGGTCCTCATTTTCCCTGGCAGGAAGTGAAGAACCCGGAGAGTAAATGTGAGGCTGGCCTGGAGGTATATACCTACAGCCCCAGCCCTCCATAGGCAGAAGCTGAGAATCAACACTAATTCCAGGCCAACCTGGTCTACTTAGGGAGCTCGGCCAAGAGTGTACAGCAAGATCCTGCCGCAAGCAAGACAAGCACCTGTAATTCAGGCACTCTTTCTTCCTCCCATTTCTGATAACACTGACAATAAAATAGGTAGACCTGAGTGTTTAAGTGGGAGCCGTCTAGACTAGAAGGTAAAAACCAAGATAGTTCTGCAAAGGGCCTCTTCTAAAGGACTGAAGAGAGAGTGTGCCTGCTTCCCCGACCCCTGCCGCCACAGCTTCCCTACCCCTGAGGATTCTTACAGCCCTAGGGCTTGTCAAAAGGTGGTTTAGCTATAGCTGTCCCTGAATTTGCTTTCATTGCTAGCTGAGATGCAGAGAAATGAATGGCTGCTAGATTTCAGTCACTCATCACGCTGCAAGAACTGAATTTGGAAGATGACAAACTATTGAAGAAATTGAAAATCACATAGAAGAGCCAGGATGAAGAGGGTGGCGGCACACGCCTTTAATCCCAGCACTTAAAATGGAGGCAGAGGCAGGTGAGTTCTGGGGCAGGCCACATAGTGATACCTGTCTTAAAACACACACACAAAGGTAACAATCTAAAAATCTCTTTTTGGATTTTTTTGTTGTTGTTTGTTTTTGTTTGTTTGTTTGGTTTTTGAGACAGGATCTCTCTGTGTAGCCCTGGCTCTCCTGCAATTCACTGTGTAGACCAGAATGGCCTTGACCTTACAGAGACCTGTGCCACCATGCCCATCTCATAAAAAGAGTTCTAAATATTTATTTTATGTGTGCCTGACCATGAGTGACTAGTTAAAGCAAGCTCTTTTTTTTTTGTTTGTTTGTTTTGTTTTTTGAGACAGGGTTTCTCTGTAGCTTTGGACGCTGTCCTGGAACTCACTTTGTAGACCAGGCTGGCCTCGAACTCACAGAGATCCGCCTGCCTCTGCCTCCCAAGTGCTGGGATTAAAGGCGTGTGCCGCCACCACCCAGCTTATCTTGGGTTTTTGAGACAGGGTTTC